>NW_005841922.1:2824447-2825355 GCF_000455745.1 Alligator sinensis
TTTAGGGAGAAAGAGTCTGGATTTTTTGTTTTATTTATGTATTTTTCCTCTATAAAATACAGGCTTTATGGCTGGAAAACCTCATTCACTTCCCTTTACTGAGTATTTTACAATTAGTTCTGGAAAATCCCACTAATAATGAAATAATAGAACTGTGTGGAGAAAGGTAATTCCATTTCATGGAGGCTTTTGATATTTCAAAATCTGGTTACATTCCAATTGGGAAAGAAAACAAAACAAAAAAAAAATTGAAATTCTCTGTGAAGGGGAAAGGGTTCGGTGCATCTGGGATGGTCGACTGAACTGCTTTTCCTCAGCTGAGTCCTGAGGTCCCTGACTCTGGAGCAGATCACTTGCCTGGGTAATCTGTGGGTTCAGCAAAAGAGTCAGGAACTGTTTATAGTTTCGTAGTGCTTAGCGTCAGAAGGGACCTAAACAGATCATCAGGTCCAACCCCCTGCCCTGGGCAGGAATGAGTGCTGGGTTCATAACACCCCAACCAAATATCTGTCCAGCCTCCTCTTGAAGACCCCCAAGGTAGGAGAGAGCACCACCTCTCTTGGGAGTCCATTCCAGAGTCTGGCAATCCTAAACCGTAAAGTTTAGACTTTTGTTGATAAGTAAAGTAAAAGGGAACTCTGCTATGCTACTATTTTCATAGTTTCATAGTTGGTAGGGTCGGAAGGGACCTGAGGAGATCATCTAGTCCGACCCCCTGCTGTGGCAGGAAAGAGTACTGGGGTCAAACGCCCCCAGCCAGATGTTCGTCCAGCCTTTTTTTAAAGACCCCCAGGGTAGGAGCCAGCACCACTTCTTTTGGAAGTTGGTTCCAGGTCCTAGCCACCCTGACAGTGAAATAGCGCCTCCTAATGTCTAGCCTGAAACTACCCTCCGCTAGCTTGTGTCCG
>NW_005841922.1:2830325-2835665 GCF_000455745.1 Alligator sinensis
GGGGGTCGGACTCGATGATCTATTGAGGTCCCTTCCGACCCTAACATCTATGAATCTATGAATTCCTGAGCTCCCGAGGTATAGCCGTCTCTTGTGATGGCCCGTTTGAGCCCTTGCTTCTGACCAACCGCCCATAGCCAGTTCTCTCTAACTAACAGTTCATTTTTTATGAGCCTCTTATAAAGCTGGTGTCCTTAACCTGGACCCTGGAGTCGTAGGCTGGCTGTGACAGAGTCAGACCCATACAGTCTTCCCAGAAGTGAGGCTCTTTTTGCTCTGGGTACCAAATGACGTGAAAAATAGAAAAGAAGCAGCAGTGTATTTTTAGAGATGGGCCACAGATATATTTTAAGGGTACTGCCCACAGGTATAACCAGCTCCTTCAGGGTGGGGGGCATGTCAACCACTGGAGAGCGGCTGGGGGAGGGGAAGGGAGGGAGAACCAAGTCTTATATCAGTATTGGCTCAGGCAACAGCAGCCCCAGGGCCGGACCCCCTGAGAAGTGTCCCTGGTGCCCTGTTTACTCCCCTCTGCTCTCCCAAATACGTTACTGGGTGTGGGGCTGCACTGCTGTGGCAAAGCCTCGCTGGGGTTGAAAGGGAGTACTATGCTACCTCCCTCCCTGCCAGGATACATTGCTGGGTGCAGCACTGACCTGCCCTGCCTCTGCGGCTGGGGGGGGGGATGCAGCACTGCCCTGCCCTGCCTCTGCGGCTGGGCAGGGTTACACAGGGTTGCACGTGTGATGGCAAAGATTCCTGGGCTCAGGGGTGACTGACATGTCCTCAATAGTTGGCAGTGATTGTCTTCTCAGTTTCAGTTTAAGGATTTGCAGCAGTTGGCATTTTGCTCACTCAGTGATTTGCCTCTGCAGACTTCATAAGGAGAAGCCAGACCCTGCCCTGCCTCTGCGGCTGGGCAGGGTTACACAGGGTTGCACGTGTGATGGCAAAGATTCCTGGGCTCAGGGGTGACTGACATGTCCTCAATAGTTGGCAGTGATTGTCTTCTCAGTTTCAGTTTAAGGATTTGCAGCAGTTGGCATTTTGCTCACTCAGTGATTTGCCTCTGCAGACTTCATAAGGAGAAGCCAGAGATCAAAGGAAAGCATGTGTCTCTGAGATGCTCAGCTGGCACTCTTGGCAAGTGCAGTTTCCCTCACAATCCTGTTTCAAAGAGGTTGCCTTGGTTTCCCTTCCTTAGGTATGAAAAATGCCGAGGAAGATTGGTGAGGTTAGCTGGGCTAAGTAAGATGCAGCCCAGGTTGGGTGGGTTTGCTTCAATCCCTGTCCTCCGAAGTGGCAACCAGTGTGGGAAAGGACCTAGCTCTGAGGCAAACAGCCCTCTCTTCCACCTCCACGAGGGGTGAAAGATACTCTAATAAAACTAAGAGGAGTGAGGATTTTTTGTGACCGTTGTCATTTACATGGGGAATAATATGTATATTAGCTGCTATTTAGCTCAAGCTGTGTTTGCTTCTCCATGAGACCTGAGGAAGAGCAGATTGTACCTGGAAAGCTTGTCTAATGTCTCTCCTAACTATACAGTTGGTTCAATAAAAGATATCACTGAAAACCCTCACTTCTTACTAGTATAATTACCTATGTGCATTTTCTATGCTTTAAAAAAATGATAAAATGTACATAGGTGACGTCATAGCTGTGATGGTCCAGGAATTGTGAGAGAGGCAAGAAATTTTGGGGTGAAATTTTCTATTGGATTGTAAAATGTCTGGGAATTCATATAATCTGTCAGATTTCTACATGAATAAGGAACTCTGACAGCCCAGGTAATACCAGGTAAAAAGTGTTACCAGCCAGCCTTCTGGCTCTACTTACAAATTAATACACAAACCACCTTTAAAAAAATGCTTCCCATGCTGAAATTACACTACAGTGAAAACCGCATTGTAGCAGAACTGCAGACCTTTGGACAATAAAGAAAAGGGAAACTGATTTGTGTTTATCAAACATCTCCTTTCTTCAATGCATAACTTGCACAGATCTGATTCTCTTGGGATCATGATGAATTGAGGTGGACATTGACATCTACAGAGGTTGTTGTGGGATTTACTGTGGTCTGCAGTAGGATAAATTGTTGCATATTTTCCTTAGATTATATTTAATACAATCTTTAATGTAGAAAAGCCTATTTGAAAGAGCCTGGCTGGGGAACTTATCCTAACAGCATAAGTTCCTAACAGCAGGATAAGTTTTCAGGAGGTTTCTTTTGCTTGCTGCTAGTAACTGACAACTCCTGGTTCTGTTCCCAGGCTCCAAGCAGACTGATGGACCTATAATAATGGGTCTGTAGATGCTTCTTACCTGAAAAAAGGAAATTTTTTTGGAAATTCATAGGTAAATTTTCCTATATTTCTTTCCTAATATTTCTGTTGAAGCAATTATTGTAGTTGCCACAGGAAAGTTGCGTGATTATAAATAAGATGGAAAGTGGCCAAAAAGAATATTTCTTTATTTAAAGATGACCCAACCCTGTGAAGTAATTTGAGAACACCTGACCTAAACAGTCTGTTCTTCCAAATGAAGTCTGAAGGTTTTCATATTTTTGGTAAAATGATCCTTTGAATGAAATGTGTGAGGATTTTAAAGATACAACTTCAGGGCTGATTGTGTTCTGAGAACAACTCTCCCAGTAACTTGGAGTGCACAATTAAGCCAATGCTACAGGCTTTTGAAAATCCTATCCATACACTGCAAACATTTTTATGATTTTTAAATCAAAGTAACTGAAAATAGCAATGAGCAAACCAGGGTTTGGAGTTTTGGTTTAGTTTGATGAGGCATCAACATACAAATGCTTCGTCAAGACATGCAAATCATGCAGGTTTTCTTGTGACGATTCAGTCATATACAACTAAGCTAGATTCTATGATTCACACTTTTGCCAAGTAGTATTCCCACAAGAAGTTCTATTGATGTGAAAAAAAATATGTTGGGAGTATATGGTTACTTCCAGTTCTAGGCCAAGCTGAATTAAGGTATTTACAGTTAAAGAGAAACTGGGTGCATCTACGTGTGCGCTTTAATGTGCAGTAGTCTATTCTGTGCATTCAAGCGATGCATAAAAAAACTCTGCTAATATGCTAATGTGTAGTAGAAAAGGCTGCTGTGCATTAAGCATCACCTAAAAAGTGTGCACTTGTGCTAATGCACATTATGGCAGCCTAACATGCATTAACTTAGTATGTCATTTATACATTTGTTCCAGGAATGTTGGGGGGAGAGGGGGAGGAGCGCATTTAATTAGAGTGGCTCAGAGATCTTTAGATAAAGCACCCCGCCACCATTTTGAAGTTCAGGGATGCGGATACAAAAGAGAAAGGAGCTGCTGGAGCAAGGTAATTGCCAGGCTCCAGCAGACTCTATTAATTGTGTTTGCTCCAACGCGCTGGAATTAACAGTGCATCAGAGTAGCCTCCCTGCTTGCATTTAGTCACCTTCATATTGGAGATACTAAATTTAATGCACATTAGGAACGGTGCATTAATACACATGTAGATGCGCCTGTTGATTTTTCAGCCACTTTTTAAGAAGTTTATTTTTTTTTAGGTATTTTTATCTCAATATGTTCTCTGATATGGCAGTGATTGTTGTGATATTACTACAACTAGACTACTCCCAAGATCCATCCATGCAGAGGGGGCCTTCTGTGTGGGGACCTTCCTTTTTGTTTTTGCAAAAAGGACTTTCTCTGTGATAATGTCTTTGCCTGTATCCAGACACAGGCCTGGTTTAAACTGCATAGTGTTTGTGCAGAACTTAAGTTCTCCCAGCGTAACTATGAGGGCATCCACACTTAGACCATGTATTTTTGCTGGTGGAGTAATACCTCCTCTGTGACCAAAACAAGATTTCTTCTGCTGTTCAGTAGCTGGTAGGAAGTGTATGTGGACATGGCTGATGTAGTCACTTCAGCATCTGTGCCTTTACATGGTGCACTTTGTGCTTTGCTGGAATGGCTGATGCAGTGGAGACTTACAGAATCCACAGAAGACAGACATATGGAGCCACTGGAAGTTATGCAGATGTGAGCACATGCTGGCACCTTCCCTGTGGCAGTTTCCATCTGTCAACAGAAGTCCCTCAAGTAAGACAAAGCCCCAGTCAAGGGCTCTTCACAGGAATGGTAAAGACTGAAGTGTATGGACCCAGTGATATGGTGGCTCTGGACTGTTTGGGAGTGTGGACAAAAGGTAATATCATGAGAGGATCATGGAACATAAAGTACATGGGTGTGTACCATGAACCTCTCATGGTATTACCTCTTCTATGGAGTAGTTCCTGGGAAAACCTCTTTAAATGAGATCCTTATAGTGGTAGCCAGGTTAGTAGCATTTTATGGAGGCCATGCTACCAGAGAACTGGGGATGGGAGCTGAATGGAGAAGACACAAAGCTTCTGAATTGGTGATCTTGGCCACTTGAACATTTTCTGGGATCCATGAGCTAATTCATTTTACCTTTCCCCAGTCATTCTTTCTGGGAGGGAATTCAGGTGTTACTTGCATTTTTCTCCTTTGTGTCCATCCTAAAGAGCTCCCTACTGTTGTGTAAGAATGTATGTGTGTGTGTATGTGTGTGTATGCACAGATTTTTGGTATGAAAAAGCTCTCATTAAAAAGCCTAAGAGATGTTTAGTTCACTTCAAAATAAGTATTATGATTGATTTACATATGCTTTGGATCACTCTCTGGCTAACTGTTCCAAATCTGTAATTCAGATTGGGAATCAGCTACTGTATCTGGCACAGCCCAATTTAATTGGATTAACTAATGTAATTCTAGAATTATAAATTCTGAATCTGTGCAAATTCCTGGCACTTTAAAAACATTAATAGTTTTGTAACTGGGGGCCTGATCTTACAAAGAACAGAGTACTCATTGTTCACTGAGTTAAAAAGAAGTTATGGGTGCTCAGAACATCACCAGAAATTCCCTTCAGTTCAACCCAGCTCTTATCAATGTGGAAGAAATATACTAGCTTGTTATGCAGACAGATTATTTTATCTGTTCCTGGACAGGAGGTTGCAAATCTTTTTTCATTGGGGTTCTCCTTACTATAATTCAGACCTTTTCTAACTCAAGGTTGTCTCGGACAGCCAGAGCCGACTCGAGTTGCGTTAGAAATTGGTTGTATGTTAGGGCGGGCTGGTGAATGGAGAGGCAGACACAACTTATTGGTTGCAAAAAAACTTTACTCACGCCGCTTGCAATCACGACGTAGGTGGTCCGGTCGTCTGAACAACCACGCGAGTTGTTCCAGCTGGCGGGGCCCAAGCCAGTTAATCCGTCCGCAATTCGAAGCCGGCGGGGAAAGGGGT
>NW_005841922.1:2841369-2847129 GCF_000455745.1 Alligator sinensis
TCGGGGTTGCGCTCGGTGACGGGAAGAAAGATCGATAGGTGATCAGTCTATCGATCGGCAGCCGCAAGTCAGATAACTTCAGAGGCACTCTGCAGTGTGCTCAAAGCTCTTCGACTTGGGCGGAAGTCACGTGGAATTTTAAACGGCCAGCAAGCCAATTACTAGCCGCCATGTGTGAATAATTTAGCACTGGCCAATAGCGGGGCACAAATTTACATTCGAATAGCGGGAACTCTTTGCACTGTGCATTTCTGTGCTGCAAAGAAGAAATGCATCCTGCAAAGGAAACTGCAAATGGGCGGGAACTCTCTCCTACACGCGGGCTCTCAATTGCAGCAGAACACTCTGCCGTGCAAAGGAGCTCTCATGTGGCCAGGAAATTCCATAGTGCCGAGGCACAAAAATCACTGGGTTGTGACAAAGGTTAGAGTATTGCAATGAATTCCACATGTATCTTAGGAGTTGAAGTTAGTGTTGTATGCAGCTGCCAGATATTCTTGCACAAAATAAAAAAAATCAGTGTTTTCTGAGCTGATAGTACATTTGCAAGGGAAGGTTAAGGAGTTGGTTTTGATTTACCAAACCAAAGACTTGTTTTCAATTTCAAATAGCCCAAATGTGTTGACCTTCAATTCTGTTTATTTGAAAGGCGTTTGGGGGAAGGCTAAATTACTTAGATTGGGAATGAAGGATTCATAGAATTTGTGATCTTGGTGTATCCATCCCGTGTATATCCATACAACATACAGATTTGGATTTTTTTTTTTATTGATAGCTGGATATTTTGTTGATGGGGAATTGAATTCCTGTCTGCTTGTTGCTGTGTTTGTCTTCTGTTGTATAGATACCAGGGCTCTGTGAAGCTTTGGTCCCTGATTTGATTTGGTGGAGATTCAGCCTGATTTGATGGCCGAATCTCCAAATCAGAATTAACTCCAAGGACCCTTTAATCTCTCCAAATCAAATTGTAACCCTCTGAATCGATTCAGAGATTCAGACATAGTCACAGCTTTAAAAGTTTTTTCTACATACCTTGAGGTACTAGTACAGCTTGTGATCGCTGCAATGCCGGGGTGCATGGAGCGTCCCACAGGACTGCGGGAGGTCCGTGTGCTTGGCAGTGAACCTGGAAGTGGACTGGAAGTAGTTCCAGTCCACTCGTGGGTCTGCTGGGGAGTGCACTGGGGATCCCCCTGGCTTGGCAATCAGCTGCAGGGGGACCCCGGGTGCCCCCCCCCCAGACCCAGGGGCACCAGTCACTGAGCCAGGGGGACACGGGGGGGCCCCCCAGCGTGCTCCCTGGCAGACCTGGAAGTGGACCAGAAGTGCTTCTGCTGCCAAGAAGTGGGTCTGTTGCCGAGTGTGCTGGGGAGCCCCCCATGCTTCTGTGAGACGCTTCATGTGCCCCTGCATCACAGTGTTGACAAGCTGCCTGCTACCTAGAGGTATGTAGAAAAAAAACGTTTAAAGCTGTGTCTATGTCCAAGTCGCTGATTCTTTGAATCAGCATCGAATCTTCAGATTTGGATTCGTCCAAATTGAGTCAGGGACAGTGATCTAAATCAATGAACTGAATCACTGTCCCTGATTTGGGCCAAATCCAAATCTGAATCGAATAGGGCCCGCTTCGCACACCCCGATAGATAGTAATTTTTATTACCTATCTGGGTGTCCCAAGCCTTTTAATAAGCATCTTGAGGTCTATTTCAGGGTTCAGAGCTCATGGCAGAGAGTATTCACAAAGTTGTGTCACTTTGGGAGAGGACCAGAAAGAACCCCCTCGCTCAATGAATTCAGTCCTCTATTACTGTAGGCGGCAACCACATCCTTCCATAAATTTGTCATTGACTAATGTTTGTGGAGGGCTATGTGGGTGTCCATGAGACGGAATCTCCTCAAGGAGCTTACAAGTTAAGTTCAATCCTGCTCCACTGACTTTAATGATGAAACTCCTATTCATTTCAGTAGTGCAGGACTGCATCACTACATGATATGACTCAGAACCATCGGGCTGTCATTTTCCCTTTTTGAAAAAGTAAGCTAGTATTTGGAGTGAAGAAGGCATTGAGAAGGAAGTTAGAGGAGATCACTGTGTCAGGAATGGCACCTCCCTGTTCTTTCTTCATTCCAGGCTCTTTTAGTGTCTTCTAAGCAGTGCTGGATTTAGGCTTAAACTGCTTAAGCTACAGTTTAGGGGCCTCTTAATAAGAAAAAAAACCTGACTTAATATTGAGTTTTATAATAATCAGTTAGTAAATAAAGGAGATATGGGAAAATGACTCTCTAAATAAGTTCCACGTTACAGGGGTGTACGTTGTAGCCGTGTTGGTCTAGGGACATAGGCAGACAAGGTTCCTTGGGTGAATCTGATATATTTTATTAGACCAACCCAAATAGTTGGAAAATAATTATTAAGCAAGCTTTTGGGTTCAAAAACCCTTCGTCAGGCTAAGGAAGTTTCAGCAGTTGGTGTGTGCTTCCAGGAACCTTCTCTAAATATGGACATTTTCATTCTAATATGAGAAAAATATACATACATTGGATTATTTGTATCATATGGGGCCTCTTAAACTGGACATAGTTTAGAACCTCAGCATGTCATTATCTGGCACCACTTCTCAGAGACTTTCCATTTCCCTGATCTTCCCTTCTTTGCCAGCACAAGCTATATTTTTTCTGTATTTGCCCTGGCTTGCCTTGTAACCTGCTCTAGCACAGGGGAGATGGGCTGGATGATCTCTAGGGCTAAGTACAGACAGTCAAAAAGCCCAAGGCTGAATCAGTTAAGTTGTCACAGGTTAGTCTAAGCTGTGTAGATTGAACCAATAAGCAAGTAAACAGACATTCACTTTTGGATCCAGAAGTGTAGCCACATGCCTGCGGTGGCCCAGGCCAGAAGTCAGGGGGCACTAGAACACAACTCGCTGCTCAGCTGGGCAGACAGCTTGGGCCAAAGCTAGCACACCCACCCTGTGAAGTGGTGAAAAGGAGGCGGGGGGAGGGCTATGGGGAGGTACAAAGTATCCTGGGATGCTGGGGGCTGTGAGTTAACTTGAATCTGGAGGGGAACTGGAACAGAAGTTCAATAAACCAATTTAACCTAAATCAGTTAAGTCTGATACTGCATCCATCCAGGTTTATCTTAAACTGTTTTCAGCCATTTTGGAAGTGGTTTATGTGCACTGAACTTCTGTTTTGTTACAGACTTGAACTGGTTTCTGATCACTTAAACCGGTTTGTGTGTAATTTCTGTCCCTAGCCATCAGTATCCTTCCAACTCTACATTTCTATGATTCTATAGCTTCATTACTAGTGAATTGGTTAGAAAATGAAATGGTTTTATAATATCTAATTATCCAACTTTGTACTTTTTTTTGGTATGCAGACTACATTATTCATATCAATCAGTGAGGTGCTAATGTGTAATAGCAAGGACTGAGTCTTTGAATCAAGAGAAATTTGATTTCCATTATTCCTGACAGTCTTGTTTAAGTGGCTTTGGGAAGGTCAGTTCAGCACTGTATCTAAGAGGAGGGTAGTATGTAAAATATTTTAGTGACAAAAACTAGAATCTGCATGTATACTTCCTTGCTTATTTTTTTTAAAGTGTTTCCACTTAAAAATGTACCAATTGCCTTAAATAACTTCACATGATTATTTTTAACATCTTAGCAACAGCTTGACAAGGAAGATTAGATAACACAGAATGTGCTGAGAACTTTATTTTTCTGTGGGGAAAAAATAAGTAAAATTTAGTGAACAGGCTGAAGTTGCGTCTAGTAGGTTTCATTAATTTAAAGTTTTACTTGCCATATCTGACCTTGTGAAGTTTCAGAAATGAAAGGCCATATGCAGAGTAATTTTACATCATTCACAGTATCTTTAGATGCCTTCATAAGAGTTCTCGGGATAAAAATATTTTTACTTGGTCCTTCAACCAAAGAATTAAAACATTTTCAGTCTTTTCATAAAGCAACTGGCAGTTTTGCTGGAAAGCTGCCTTGCTATTTTCATCCCTTGCTGAAAGGCAAAATGTGCTATGCATTCTCAAGTTATTAATGAATCATGGATAATGACTGGTCTGGAGAGTTCATAGATTGAAGGCTGCCCCCATTCTACCCAAGTGCAGTTGCGTACCTGGTATTTCAGGCTGGGGAATTAAAGGTGGTCAGAGAAGACGATAGCCGCATTTCACCCTTGTGTACTGTTGGCTTTTGAAACTAGTGTGTCTTGATTACACTGACCTGATGGACCATTCAGCTCAGACTTCCAGCTTTAATCTCTGAAGTACTGTTGTGCTATTAGCAGTATGGATTAGCAGATAAATTGTTGTCTTTGGCTGTTGATCACACTCTAACCTTCCACTGATGGCTCCTCCCTACATATCAACACTTGTCACCTTTTTGCAATGCTCTTTATTCCCTCTAGTCTACCAATGTTGGTAGCCTCAGCACGCCTTTTGGTCTATTCTCTCAAGGGTAATATCAGCAATATTGCCACCCCTATGTTTAGAATTACCTCAGTGAGGGTGCGTCTACACAAGAAGCTATATCTTTGTAGCAATGCACTAGGGCAAAGTAGCTCATTGTTACAGCAATGTAGCATCAGTGGGCACAAACCAGATGCCAATGCTACATTGCCCTAATGAAAAGCTACCTTGTTATAGCATGTTGCTATAGCGACATAGCTGCTAAAAATAACCATGTGTCGTCATTTAGTACTACCTAAAGCAAGTACTAAATGATGGCACAGTAAGAACTGTGCAGTGGGGGGGGGAGGTAGGTGGGGAGGGGGGGGGGGGGGGGGGGGGGGGGTATGTGTAGACGTGCCCTGTGGGTGTGTCTATATGAGATGCTTTACTCGTGATTAGAATAAATTACAGTGCACTAAGTATCACCGTCTACACATGCAGACATGGCACAGTAATTTGCTCTAATCGCAAGTAAATTTGCAACCTGTAAATACAAATTTACTCCTGATTACTTACTGCACAGTAGGGCATGTGAAGATGGCCAAGTGAGAGCAATGTATTACCGGTCAGTCAGGCAGCAGGACATGGGAGATTGCTCCCTGCCCCCGGGAGCTGCCTGCTTCCAGGGTGGGCTTTGTCACTGGAGCCTGGGTAGGGACAATGTCCTTCTGCTCCAGCAGCAGGGAGCTCCCAGCCCCTATTTTTGTGATCATGACTGGGGAGTGGGGACTAGGAGTTATCTTATCTGATCTTACCTTATCTTATCTTAGATATGCCGTAGCCCTGGCCCCACGACTGCAGACCTAGAGCTGGGAGGTAAGAATCTCCCATCCCTGGCTCCGTAATTTGCTATTGTGATTGCAGAGTGGGGGCTGGGAGCTCCCTACTGCTAGGAGAATGTGACATTGTTCCTACCTGGGCTCTGGTGGTGGAGCCCACCCCAGCAGCAGGCACCTCCTGGGGCAAGAAGCAATGTCCCCACCCCTGCCAGGAGACAGGCCCAGGAAACTAAGGACCAAATACTGATTTCAAGTCAAAGCTTAAGTACAGTTTCTTAGCTGGCTATTTACCTACCTCCCCCACTGGATTATTGGGGAGCCTACATAAAAATTATTGCCGCCTCCCTCTCCCTCCCCTTTCTGCCAAAGGCGAATGTTTACCATAGCAGAAATCTTTCCTGATGCAATTAAGTCCAGGAGAACATGTGCATCCTTTCAGACATGAAGAATGCTATTTTGGTATCCTAATAATACTGCCTTGCACTTTGTTTCTCTGCTATCAGAGATGTA
>NW_005841922.1:2847139-2849047 GCF_000455745.1 Alligator sinensis
CCATAGTTAGCATAGCCAGGGGTTAGTCTCACAGTCCTTTTTTAAAATCTAAATTTAACATTTTGTGAAGGGCCTGGTTTCTGTGCCTCATCTGCAAGGGAGATGAGTAAACTCATGTAAAATGCTAATTCTTAGTGATTACTAGGTTTCAGCTATATTAGGCTTTGAGCCTCTCTTAGGCTGGAAACAGGCGTCATCCTTTTATGATGACACAAAGGCCAAACAAACAGACATCCACAATTTTGTCGTGCTACAAGTGGCCAATGTAGTTCAACCACTATCACAACTGGCAGTAACTGGCAGTTGGCAGCCATGGTGGATGCAAACACAAGGACAATGAGGCTAAATGCAGCTTGATGCTATCTACCTGTAAGGCCCACAAGTGCCACATCAGTAAAACAAACTCAAGAAAACATGCATGACATGTCATGAACCCCCTCAGAGCCTAGTAGGCTTCATGACAGTTGTGTTAGTCATTATGATTAAAGTTAAAGTTCACTCCCCTCTAAATGGTTTAATGGAATTACTTCCTTTTAATGCACTGTGCTTTTTTATAATGCCTTATGTATTAAAAAAAAATTCTTCCATGTTACTGTCAAGAACAAATCTTGGAAATCTGTTGAAAAGTACGTTTTCATTTTTTGTCTTACGGACAAAGCTTACTTACATGGTCACATACAATAGCAGAACTTTTTTGTTCAGCCCATGATAAACAAAACAGCAACTGCATTTTTGTTTTGTTTTACATTGGGGCAGGAGTGGATTCCAATCTAAATTCCATTGGTGCAAATCAGGAATCAGAAGGAATTCCAGAATTTAGAGCTACATACCGGGGAGCACACAAGATCAAAATCAGACCTCTGGTATCGTGACAGATAATACATGAATGGCACTCAGAAACAACTTTCTCTTACTCAAAGAAAAATGTTTCTTCTATGCTCATCCCTCTGTTCTTTGCAATGAGCCTTGAGCCTTTTCCAGTAGTGGTAAGGTAGTTTGTTCTCTGAACCTGGTTAGTCCTTTTGTTCCCTACAGCGAGTGCCAACTTCCAGTTATTGCTGGTTGTGATAGTGGTTGAATTACATTCCTTTAGCAGCTCAAAACAGCTTGCTTTTTGCTAACTCCAGAAAAAAAAAGAGTTTGTATATATGAATACAGTATTTTTAATGAATATGTAGGCACTCTTTCTCTATTTTAACCACGATATAAATCAGCATAGAAAACAATGTAGGTTTTGGCATTGGTGTCGTGTTAGTTTTGACTGATGAATACATACCAGGTTTGGGAATTACAAAAGCTGCTTGTGTGGCATGTTCCAGTTTTTCCAGTGTATCTCCAAAAGTACTTGAGCTGTCCATGTCCTAAATTCTCTATCGTGTTCTCTGGCACAGACAAATGGGATTTCCCACTGAGTACCAGGCTAGTTTGTAGTGTAGCATATCTCAGAATCAGAGAAATGTAGGGCTAGAAAGGACCTTAAGGGAAGATCTTGTGCTTGCCCATGTACTGGGATAGGCTTGAGCGTACCTAAATCAGTCCCTGCAAGAGCTGTTTGTCTAATTCCTCTAAAAAAACCTACCTAGGGAGGTTGTAGCATCTCCTTTCCTGGAGTTTCACCAGCTGAACAGAAAGCTTCCCTAAAATCAACCCTATTTTTTTCCTGTAAATTAAGTGGATTCCTGTAAATTAAGTGGATTATTTTCCTGTCATTCCACAAGTAACTGGGAAAAACCACTGATCATTGTCCTCTTTATAACAACTTTTTACATATTGGAAGACTATTTGTCACCACTCAATCTCCTCTTTTCTAGACTAAGTAAAATCAGTTCCTTGAACTTTTCCACATAGGTAATGTTTTCAAAAAACATTTGCTTCATTCTTTAACCCTGCATCAAAAGTAACAGGAAT
>NW_005841922.1:2849061-2865531 GCF_000455745.1 Alligator sinensis
GCCAAGGGGAATTAATTTGATCAAAATTAGACACCTTTAGGAAACTAAAATTTTCAGACCAGAATTTGAATATTTATCATTATTAAGCAGTACTCTCTCTTTTGCATGACATTTTAGGATTACAGCATTTTTAAGGAGTACTAAATAGGATTCTTCAAAGGTAAGGCACTGAAACCATTACTTACAGTAAGAGAAAAGGGCACAGACCAGTGGCTTGAAGTTGCAACAAAGGAGGGTTAGATTGGATATCAGAAAGAAACGTTTTCACTTTTAGAACAGCAAGGCAGCGGAATAGACTGCCTAGGGGAATTTGTGGATTCTCCTTCACCGGAAGTGTTCAGGAAGAGGTTGGATAGCCACTGGTCAGGGATCTAGGTGTAGCTGTACTAAGTTCTGCTGTGGGTATTTCCCTTGCTTCTGGGCTTCTGGACAGTTACTGCATGGGGCCAGGAGGTAAGTGTTCCCCTGCTGCTACTACATATATCAGTTTTTGTTGGGTTTTTTTAAACCTTCCTCGGAGTCATCAGGTGCTGGCTGAAGCCAAGGCTGGGGATTTTGACTGGGTTGTGCTAAATGCTCCTATTGGGTCTTAAACCCAGAGGTTTGTGGCTAGAGGGTCTTGTCCCCCCACTCAGCATCAGACTGATCACTATCTTTGGGGTCAGGAAGGAATTTTACCCAGCTTGGTATGGACAGTGCGGGGCTTTGTCTCCCTCTGCAGTGGGGGAGCATATCCCTTCTCTTGGGATCTCTTGAACGTATTTTAACAACCTTTGTAGCAGCAGCACATCGGCTGCTGTGGTCCCCTGCTTTACCTATAGCAGGTTTGGGTGTTGCATCTTGAGTTTTGTGTAAAGGTTGACTGTGTAGTTTTGTTTTGAGGTAAGACAATGGAGTTGTATAGGATGGTTTGGATAGGGATGTTCCTGCCTTAGCATAAATGATCTTTTGAGGTTCCCTCCAGCCCTACTTCCCTGTGGTTCTCTGATTAAAGCACATAGGTATTGCTATATTGGAACAGACCAGTAACTGTCTAGTATCCTGTCTCTGATAATGGCCATCATCTGAAGTTTCAGAAAGATATACAAGAAAATCATAGAGTAGAAAATTATGGCATAATACACCCACAGGGGAAATGACTTTCTCCTTAAAACAGAAGAAAAAGGTCCTTATTTTTTAGCTTACGTTACATATTTTTGTGATTTGTGTTTGTATCATCCACACAAATATCTAATCCTTTTGTGACTGTTACTAAGTTGTGGTAACAAGTTACCTTTTGGTTTCATTGGCTATGTCCTTGTTCTTGCATTAAGAGCAAAAATAAATAAAATATAATTTACCATTTTTATATCACTGGAATTCCTTCTCTCTTTATATGGACATCTTATCCAGGTGTCTGTTGCCAGCTCTTGGACCCTCTCAACTTCTGGGATATATTTTGACGCTGAGATTTCCTTTCAAAGTGTATATAATTACCCTTCATTTCTACATTTCTGACAATCGTATACAAACACAGCAAGAGGCTTGTTATCAGTGAAGGTGCAATGAGTTTGGGGGAGTAATTGATGAGCCTTCCTGATGCTCACGGTTACTTGAATCTTTGTGAGACTGTATGTGACAGTGATTCTCTAACAACTGAGGAAAAAATATGAAGTGTCCTATGAGCCCATTAACACAGTTCCCACTCTTTAAAATCCCACAAATATTCTACTGAAAACTAACCTAAATTACTGCTTACTAGGGTTGTTTGATTTGGACAATTTTTATTCACCTTAAAATTAAGGTGGTTGTTTTGTTCCTGTTTTTCTCATTTGTGCACTGCGGTATTGCCTCTCCTGCCTTAAAGGATGCAAAGTGAAAATCCAGATGTTCAGAGACCAAAGATACCAAAGAGCTGGTTTGGCTGAAATAGCAGTTACCACATAAAAGCTTTGAATTTTTCCCTGTTTCATGTGGCTTTTTACTAGGTTGTGCTATATATATATATATATATATATATATATATATATATAAAATAGGATGAGCCTAAGTAACACATCTAGACTTACTGTACTAGTTAAAAAAAAGAAAGGAAAAAGAGTTAACTCCAAAGAAGAATTGCATTTAACATATTTTCTGATCTCTGGTTACCTCCAAGCACAAATATGACCTCAATGAGTGTTGTATTTTGACAGTCAGCATCAATGCTAATGATCATTGCTAATATTATGAACATTATTCCAGGAAGTGACACCTATCTAAGAGCCAAAGATGGAACCATAATATTGGATAGTATTAATTGACAGATATTGTAATATTAATTTTAGAGAGAATGCTTTTTAAAGGCAGTACTTTGTAAATGGTAAGTCAAATATCAATGGCTGCATCTACATGAGAGACTGACTGTGCAGTAGCTTGTTACTACTGCGCAGTAGCATCACATGGCACAAAGTGTGACGCAGTGCTACTGCACAGTAGTAATGAGCTACTGTGCAGTCAGCATCACCTAAAAGCTGTTTGGGGATGCTACTGCACAGTATCTCCAGTTACTGCACAGTCATTTAGTACTTGTATGTACAAATACTAAATGACTGTGCAGTAAGCGTCTTGTGTAGATGCGGCCAGTTATGACTAGGAGACCCAGGACTAGATTAGTATGTTGACTATACGACTCTTGACTGATTTCCTGCACCAAGCTATTTGTACTGTAAATATGCCATTGAACAATACATTATCCAACTTGAGGTTTGTTTTAAAGTTGCCAGGGAGACTTCAGGGGGAAAATGTTTAGAAGCCTTTATTATAAAGAGGTTAAAACATAATGAATTCATGCCATACAATACTGATTCACAAATCTGTGCTTACTTTGTACACACAGGAATTTGGAAAAGTACCATTAGCAGTGTTTGTAATTCTGCTGATGTGTATACAAAAACAGACACAATTATGGGAAACTTTCCTGGAAAAGACTCTGGCAATGAAGGAAAAATCATCTAATCAAGGAGTAAAGCACAGAGATATCAGCATAGTCTTTCAACAATCCTTAACATGCTTATACTGTCCAATGGACAAGTTAGGTAGCCTTGTAGTAGGACCTCATACACAGAGAGGCCGGGAAAGTGTCAGAAAGTCATACCTTACCAAATGAATATTCAGAAAATCATCCCGATCAAGTATCAGACATTAAGGGCACAGGAGAAGTATTAGCAGAGAGATAAAGTAAAATCCATGAGTTGGCTTATACTGTGGGAGAAGCACTAAAAAACCTCTCACCTGGGCAGCTAAAATGCAAGGCCTTGATTTTTTTTTCATCGCAATATGAAACTGTTGTTATCCTTAACCTGAACATGTGGGCTAGGGACAGAAGTTACACACAAACTGGTTTAAGTGATCAGAAACCAGTTTAAACCTATAACAGAACAGAAGTTCGGTGCACATAAACTACTTTTAATATGGCCAAAACTGGTTTAAGATAAACCTGGTTGAATGTAGTATCAGACTTAACTGATTTAGGTCAAACTGGTTTAAGGAACTTCCGTCTCAGAGCTTTTCTTGTAAGTTAACTCACAGTCCCCCAGCATCCCAGGATACTTTGCACCCCTGGGCTGGGCTCTGCTGTCTGCTCCAGTGAAGCAGGGTTGACCCCACCCCTCTGCTCCCCAGCTGGAGCACTGTAACTGCTCTGGCTGGCAGAGAAGGGGGTAGAGGTGGGAAACCCTGCTGGGGGTGGGGGGGAGGCAGAGTGGGGATTTATCCCTCCTCCCTCCCCTCTCCCACCATCACGGGATCCCAGCTGGGGTCTGCCTGGCAGGGACACAGCAGCCCCTGCCAGGCTTTTCCCATGCTGGTGGGAGAGGGGAGGGAGCGGGGATTTAATCCCCCCTCCCACCCCACCCCTCATTTCAGGGGTCTGGCCTGGGGCCAGCATATGGCCACACTCCTGCCACTTGAACAGCAAGTGGGCGGAAAAGCCTAGTAGGGGCGCACTTGCTGCACCCTTGCTGCGCCCTTGCCAGGCAGACCTCATTTGGGATCCATGCCAGGTGGAGAGGGGAGGGAAGGGAGATAAATCTCCCATCCCTCCCATCTCTCTTTGCTTCATGGGGTTAGCGTCTGGCCATGCTCCCACTACTCAAGTGGCTAGTGGGAGGAAAAACCTGGCAAGGGCTGCTGTGCTCCTGCCAGGCAGACCTCAGCTGGGTCCGTTCCGGTGGGATAGGGGAAGGAGGAGGGAATCCCCCCCCATCCCCACCACTTGAGGGGCAAGCAGGGAAAAGCATTGCAGGGGCTGCTTCCCCACTCCCCCTGCAGGCATACCCCAGCTGGGGACCATGCAGGCCAGGGTGGGGGTTTAAACCCTTCCTCAGTCATACTCAGCAGCCTGCCAGGGCCTGGCCCCACCCTCTCCCTCAGCTCCAGCAGGGAGGGGGAAAAGCCTGGAGGGCTTCTCTCCCATCTTCCCTTCAGCCTTCCTGCCACTGCTAAAGGGAAGGGAGGGCCTCCCAGCTTCTGGCCTGAGCCACTGCAGGCATGTGGCTACATTTCAAGAATTAAAAGTGAATGTCTATTCACTTGCTTCTTGGTTCTTTCTGTGCAGTTTAGATTAACCTGCAAAGGTTGAATCAATTCAGGCTCAGGCTTTTTGCATGTGTGTACTTAGCTGTGGAGGAGCATGGGATAATGTGACCTTTGTCTATATATGCTGCACTTCTGAACTAAAGTTGAGCATGGCTCCAGGCAGCTTCTTTTGGGCAAAGTCTGAGTATACCATTGGTTCCAGTTCAAGTGCCCTAAACATATTGATTCACAGTGGCACCTATATGACACTATCTTGGTACTTGTATGAATAAGTACTAAATGAATGACTATGCAGTAACCCCAATTACTGTGCAGTAGTGCCAACAAACGGCTTTTTGTGACGCTGACTGAACGGTAGCCTGAGACTACTGTGAAGTAGTGTCACATCATGTTTCCTGCCACACAACACTACTGTGTAGTTTCAGGCTACTGTGCAGTTAGCATCTTGTGTAGATGTGGCCAGTTACAGAGACATTTTGAAAGTTTTGGGTTCAACTGTGTGTGTGTGTCAACATCACTTCTCGGCAATTTTGCTACAAATAGTTTTGCTAAAAGCTTAGAGCTACATTCAGTTGTCATAAGTTTTTTTCAGTTTGCAATAACTTGAAATTGCCAGTATGGGTTTATATTTCTATTGCAGCCATTCTATCTTCAATAACTACTACTTTTTCAATCTAATACTTTCTGTCCTGTTTCTGGATGGCATATCTGATTATGGGTTGCTCAGTAGAATTCAGGCTTCCATTTCTTACCAACTCAGAATATGTATTGTTTTATTTTTCCATTTGGTTTGTTAGCTATTTTTAATGGATGTATTATACATTTCCAATCAACAAAAAAGGGGTCAGAAATATTTTGCTTCATTCTCAAGTAATAGGAAAGAGTTTGGTTTTGGGGTTTTGTTTATTTTCAGTGCGCGCAGAGAATTTCATCCATGAATGTGTGGGTAGAGAACACCCAGCTTGAAAATTTCTGACAAAACTTTTTTTTTTAAACATCATGCTTTTCAGCAAACAAGGCATGATTGATGCTGTAAGGTGGTGAGTCATAATGCAAAATATGAGCCATTGAAGACCTCATTTCCCAAAAAGCATTGGAAAAATCAATCAGGAAATAATTTCTGAAGATTAGTAGATTAGTAGTAGATCTCCCTTAATATTTTAGTATATACTTTATGACCTGTTTTTCATTTCCTTTTCCCAAAGGTACTTTGACATTATTGAGGAAACAAGAAACATACACAGAACATACATTATACTCTTCGAGTATATGCCCAGTTCAAAGATCTGAAAGTTTACCTAGCTGTAATAATATCTACATTATTACTGGATCTCTCTTGTCTTTGGGACCAATCTAGCTTTACTGGATTCCACAGAAAGATTCTTACTGGTTTAAATCGAGCTGTTCATGATCTCCGTTGTTACAGTAATGACTGTTAGCACTGATGAGGTACTGTTGCTACTGACTCTGAATTAAATCCTCAGGGCTTGATAACTCTGTGGTGCCATTCTTGTATGGCAGAAATATAGCACTGGAGATGGAAAATCCAACATGGGTTTTTTCTTTGAAAACAAATAAGCTTTCACACTAGAGCCCTGTGAAACATGCCAAATGATACTCTAGACTAGCTGGTTTTATGTTTTATTACAGACACTTCCCAGGAAGATTTATAAGGGTCTTTCATAGAAGCATTACTTAGGTTGAGGGGAATGAGCTTCCTGTGACCCAACACAGTAACAGAGTTGTATGGGAGGGATAGGCTCTTCCAAATACAAAGAGAAGGAGGCAGTTCTGCTAATGGGAGGTGCTCTGTTTACATATGTCACTTGTGCTACTGTAATAGGAAGGAGTGCTATTAACACTGAACTGCCATGTAGATTGGTATGACTATAAAGTTAATTCTTCTGGGTCAGCCTGGCTCATTTTTAGGCAATCATAGGTGAACTGATTATGTTTATTTTCCGGTGCTACCCCTGATGCTTCAATTTTTTCCTACAGATGGTGAGAAGAAATATGCTAAATTGACCAGAAACGCACAGGACAGAATTCTGTAAACTAGGTTCTATATAAATTTAAAACTTAAGCCTGACCTAATGAAAATTTGACAAGTTTTATCAACCTGGTGAGACTCTGGGGCTGATTTTTAAGGTCAACATGGTTCATGGTTCCAGGTGGAACCTCTGGGATTTTTTTTTGATTTTTGTTTGTTGAATTGAAACAGGTCATAAATTCCTGGTTTATCTATGTTTCACTTTGAATTTTGAGTTTATTTAAGCCAGAAAGTCAAGGGCAGCAACCCTATGTAAACAGAAAAGCCATGAAAGTCTGGACAGCTTTGAACTGAAAACAGCAAATTTCACTCATCTGTATTTGCAAAATTCACACTTGAGATGGAGCACAAAAAAACCCTCATGAAAATGACCACACACTATATATTTATTGTACACATTTATCATATGCTTATTGCTGTGGTAGCTGGGCATCCTGTCTAATAATGAGCACAAAATGGATAAACGCCTTTCTATCAACAAGGCATTGCTAGCTGTGAGATGATTAATTACTCTCCAGGAGATGATTAGCTCTGGAGTTTAACAGAATTTCCATGGTAAAACTAAATAAAAAAATGTCTTGCATCTCCTGTGGTAGGTTTTCTGATCCAGGATGTGCTATTTCCAGAAAAGAGTATTTGCCTTGAAAAATGCCTTACTGCTGACTATCATTACTATCCTGACATTTCCTTCCTTTCCTGCCACAACACCAGTTTAATGTACCACATACATTTCCATGGTATTTCATCAGCTTTGGGATTGACAGTGTTTTCCTCAGGGGGACATACAGGTAGAGAAAATATAGGATCCTAAGAAGGTAGGGCTGGAAGGAATCTCACAAGGTCATCTAGATGGTCCCCTGATCAAGGCAGGATCATCCCTTAACTAAACCATTACAGTCAAGTGTATGTCTAACCTGCATTTGAAAATTTCCAAGGATGGAGATTCCACAACTTCTCTAGGTAGCTTGTTCCAATGCTTGACCACCCTCATGGTCAAAATGTTCCTCCTAATCTCCCACCTAAATTTCTTCTTTACTGGCCATTACTTCTAGTCCTGTCCTCTGTAGCCATAAAGCAGTGTTTCTCAACCAAGGTGCTATAGCACCTGGGGTGGCTTGAGATTCTTTCAAGAGTGCCATAAGGTGCCTCAAATTTAGTACTGTTAGGTGTGCAAACCTGACTTATAAGATAAACCCTGAGATTTCAAGTGGGAATCCATAGTGTCAAAAACATTCTGACATATTGTGGTCTGAGTTCTTTGCAACAGAAGAATTGCTTTATTATTTTTCTATAGCCAAAAAAAAAAGAATGAAAAATAAGAGCTGGCATTTTCTGAGCAGTGTCTCAAGTCTATGGAGGTATGCCTTGAGTCTAAAAAGGTTGAGAACCACTGTCATAGGGAAAAGCCCATCTCCATTCTCTCTATAATTGCCCTTCAGGTATTTGAAGACTGTTTAAAAAAAAAAAGGACATTGTTTACCTTTTTCTGGTCATCCAGGATCTCACCTGAACTCCATGAGTTCTCAATTCCTTCAGTACCCTAGGTTACATCCCATCTGGCCCCTCAGCCTTTTCTTTTCCAGACTAAGTAACCCCAGTTCTTTCAGCCTTTCCTCATAAGTCTGGCTTTTCAGGCCCCTAATTACTTCTGCTCTGTGCTGGACTGTCTCCAATCTGTTCACATCCTTCTTGAAGTGTGGGGCCCAAAACTGGAAATGGTACCCCAGGCGAGGCCTCACAAGTTCTGAACAGAAAGGAAGAATTGCTTCCTTTGATTCCATCCCTTGATATAAGGATGATGTCTGCTGGGGGTGGGGGTGGTATTATTGGTGAATTTTAAGATAGCTGAAGGGTCCAATCCATGCTCTGCAAGTTTTTCCATAAATATGACAGGTGGTACCTTGGGGGGTGGGAGGTGGGGCACAGTTGTTGGCCAGGATGGCATGCGTTTTCCTTCCTCCTTTGCTGTTTATCGGCTTCCTGAGCACGACAGTTCTCTTCAAAGTGGGATGTAGTTTGATGTATGGTACAGTGCCATTGAGACCTGTTATCAGCCAGCACTTCCCAGTTTGGTGTCAGCTATCCACCCACAGTGGCTATCCCAGTGGAGTTAATGTTTCATGATCTTTGCCTCAATGCTGGCTATGTTAGCTGCAAAGGGGGTGCTGGCATTGGTACAGTGGTCTTGCCATCTAATGCAAAGGATCGTCTTGAGGCAACACTCATGGAACCATTCCAGGCACTTAAGGTGACTTTGATATGTCACCCATGTCTCACAGTCACAGAGGAGTATGGGAATAAGCACTGCATTGTAGACCAGGATCTTAGTTTCCATCTGCAGATCTCAGTCAGCAAAGACATGGCGAAGCAGCTTTCTGAAGGATATACTGGCACAGTGAATCCTATGTTCGATTTCTACATCAAAACTAACAGACTGGGAGAGGTGGCTGCCAAGGTATGGGAAATGCTCAACTTTTTCCAGGGGTTCTCTACCAGTGGTAATTTGTGGGGTGAGGGGGGCATTTTGTGCTAGGGCAGACTGATGGAGCACCTTGGTCTTCCCAATATTAAGGGAGAATCCCAGGGTGTGATAGGCACCTGAAAAAGGTCAAGGGTGGACTGCATATCAGTCTCAGTGTGCCTGAGGATAACAGTCATCAGTGCACTGAAGGTTGGTAATACCAGTCTTGGTAATTTTTGTTTTTCTGTCAAGGCACCACAGGTTGAAAAGCTGACTGTCAATTTGATACTCAACCCCAATTCTGGGAGGAGGATGGTCACAGATGAGAATCAAAATCACAGCAAGATAGATAGAGAAAAGGTTGGGGCGATGACACAGTCCTGCTTGACACCAGTACAGATGATAAATGGGTCTGTCTCTGATCCATTGCAAAGGACTGGTGGTCATCCCATCATGGAGTAGCCTGAGGATGTTGATGGACTTCAGTGGACAACCCAACCTGCCAGGACTTCCATAAGACTTCACGATTGGTGGAGTTGAAGGCCTTGGTTAGGTGAATCAGTGGCATAAACTGCTCCTGGTGTTGTCTACAATTCTCCTGCATCTGTTGTGCAATGAAAATCATGTTGATGGTACCCTGAAATGGTCTAATACCACACTGGGATTCTGGCTACTGCAAGAGGGAGGAAGCAATTCAGAAGGATGTGAGTGAGAATCTTCCCTGCAATGGAGAAGAGGGCAATGCCTCAGTAGTTCCCACAGACTGACTTGTCCCCTTTCCTGAAGATGGTCACAATGTTGGCATTCTTTAAGTCAGGTAAAACTTCTTCATTAACCCATATTTTGATGAGAATTTGATGAAGTTTTTGTGCTAGTGCTGTTCCATCTGCTTTAAAGACCTCTACAGAAATGCCATTTGGTCCTGGTGCCTTATTGTTCTTGGTCTGAGTGATGGCATGCCAGACTTCCTTGAAGGATGGGCGATCAGCAAGAGATTCTATTACTGGGTTTTGAGAGATGGACTTGATGTTGGCAGCTGAGACCTCAGATTCACAGTTGAGTAGAGTTTTGAAGTGCTCCTTCCAGTGTTGTTTAATGAATGCATTATCTGTGAGAAGGGTGGAGTCTTCCTTGGATTGCAGGGGGGCTATGCCATTGGAACTTGGCCTGTGGATAGCTTTCCTTGCCTGAAAGAAGCTTTGCATGTCATATTGATCAGCAAAACTCTGATTCTCCATGGCCTTCACACCACTGGCGCTTGATGTCCCATAGCCTCCTCTGAACTATAGCTTTGAGCTGTGTTAAGCCTCTTGTTTTTGCTGGTTGGAGGGTTCACTTTACCAACTGCAGAATACAGTTCTCTTCTGAAGAATAAGTGTTAGGATTTCCTCATTGTTCTCGTCAAAACAATCTTGGTGACAGTAAGTGGAGTATCCAGTTGATTCAGTGCATACCTTTTGAATAATGTTCTTAAATTCCTCCCAATGTGCCTTGATGTCCTTGATGTCATCAGGTAGGTCAGAGAGTTTCTCAGTAAGGTGTTGCTGAAGAGCTTCACATTGAGCTTGGTCTTGGAGTGCCTTGATGTTAAGTCTCTTCCACATTCCTTTTGGTTGATTCTGGTGTTGTGGTGCAAGCTACATGTCTGTGATTGATCTGACTAAATGGTGATCCATCCAACAGTCATCTGCACCGCTCAGGACTTGGATGATACAGACATTGGTACAATCATGGGCTATGACAATAATATAGTTAAGAAGGTGCCAGTGATTGGAGCCTGGGTGTTTCCAAGTGGTTTTATATTTGTCACTCTGTCTGACACTCTGTATCTGTGATGAGCAAGTCATGCTCTGCACGTTTGCTGAGGAGGAGGATATCATTGGAGTTGACTTTCTATACGCGCTCTTTCCCAATGGTGCCACTACAGAGTTCAGAGTGTTGCCCAACTCTTGTGTTGAAGTAACTCATGTGGATGAGTTTGTCTTCCTTGGCAGTGGCAGTCAGGACTATGTCAAGAGCACAAGAGAATGGTCCTTGTTGACGTCATTGTCAAGTGTGGGGGCGTATGCACTGATGACCATAGCATACTGGTTATTACTGAGCTTGAGGCAGAGAGTCACAAGGTGTTTGTTAATGCCCACAGGGAGTTCTGAAAGCTGACTGATAATCTTGTTTTTGATGGCAAAGCCAACCCCATAAATGTTCATCTCTTCAGATGACTTTCCTTTCCGAAAAAAAGGTGTAGCCACCTCCTTCTTTCAGCTGGTTTTCATCTGCCAAGCAGTCTTGCTTAGGGCAGCAATATCAATGTCATATCTTCCAAGTTCTCTAGCTACTATGGTGGTTCTTCTTTCAGTACACTTACTGTTCAGGGAGTCCATGAAAGTGTGAACATTCCATGTGGAAAATTTCAGTGCTTTATTTTGTTGGTTTTGGTCACAGATAGAATGATCCCACTGGATGTGGCAGTCCAGCTGGGGGATTTGAGAGAGGCTATGTTTAGGGCACCTTTTCTAGCCCCTTCCCCATTTAAGGTGAGCAGGGGGCTCCTAAATAGGACTGCTCAGTCATGGCTGTAGCTGCTGAATTGTACTTCTGTTTTGGTAACTGCAAAATGACCACCACATGACTGATACCTAAGTGCAGATTTGTGACTAGGAACTCACAGAATTCACTGTTCCTGTCTGCACTGCCACTCATCCGTTGCTGCAGGACTTGATTTATGAGAGATGTTAACATCCCTGGCGGAGTTCGGCAGACAAGGTTCCTTGGGTGAATTTGATATCTTTTATTAGACCAACCCAAATGGTTGGAGAATAGTTATTAAGCAAGCTTTCGGGTTCAAAAACCCTTCGTCAGGCTAAGGAAGCTGCAGCAGTTGGTGTGTGCTCTTCCTGGATGGAAATCCTGGCGGAGTTCTGCATGTGACATCTTTTAATGTGGGGAAGCTGGTGCACAAGCGACAGCCACACAAACCTGACAGGAAGGAGCTGTGAACCCAGTGGCAAGGATGACCAAGACAACCAGAGACCTCCATCCCACTGCAGCCCTCATCTTCCTTCACAGCCTCAGAGAACCAGCAGGTCCTCAAGTATGCCTGTTCTGCTGTTGGGGTTTTCAGGAGTTTAGATCTTGCTTAGTCTGGGACCTTGCCTCAAACTGTTTACCAGGGGTGACCCTACCAGGAGTACAAGACTCTAGATGACATAGCTCTGAGGGTCACTGGAACACACAAGCCTTTCCACCACGTTAAGGTTACAGTCCAAGGAAAGGATGTTCAGGTTACAGTCTTATGTAACCCCCAGGTATTTATCTGCCTTATTATAACCAAGCCAGTCATTCTCCAGTCTGTATTTGTGCATGCAGTTATTCCATCTGAGGTGAAGGACTTGGCACTCTTCTTTGTTGAACTTTATCTGGTTGATTTGGGACCATTTTTTCCAGTCTGTATAGGTAATCAGGTAATTCTGGATCCTAGCCCTCATGTCCAGAGTATCTGCAACTCTTCCCCTACCTCCCACCTCCCCTTCCATTTGGTATCATCTTAAAATTTGCTAAGCTTGCACTTGATCCCATCATCCAAATAATTAATGAAGAAATTAAACTATACCAGATCCATGACATAGCCCTGGGGAACCCCACTTGATATCTCTTCCCAATTAGATACTGAACTGTTGATGACTGCTCACTGAGCAAGGTAATCCAGCCAGTTACAGTAGTTTCATCTAATTTAATTTAGTTTCATCTAGTTTGTATTTCCTTAGCTTGTTAATGAGAATATTGAGATACAGTCAAAAGCCTTGGTAAAGTCAAGGTATAATACATCCATCACTTTCCCCCAACCCTGTCACTTTGTCATAGAAGGTGGGTAGTATATTTGCCTTTTGGCTGGCCAGGCTTCAGTTTCTGTTGGTGCATACTGCTGCCATATATTGCACTTCTTTTTATAGAGGCAGTTTTTTTTTTTAAATCTGGGACCTCGTGGTGTCAAAAAACTGCTTTGAGGCACCACAAACTGCACGAGCATCTCTTGTGGGGATGTGCCCCTAGAGTGCATCCCACCTAGCTTCTGTAAGTAATCCCTAATTTGTTCTACAACTCTAAGCCATTTGTCTCCTTCACTATCTTTGTTGCCAACTGCACTCGTCATCTGGTAGCTGCCCGGATTTGTGAAGACTGAAGTAAAAAAGACATTATATACTTTAGCCTTCTCCGCATTATCAGTAAGCAGATTGCCTTCTGCATTTTGTTATTTGGTCTTTTGGTCAATAACCATGAACTTGTGGCTATTTTGATCTTCCTTCTACTTTTGACATACCTACAGAATCCCTTTTTATTGCCTTTTATGTCCCTTGCCAGTTACATCTAAAAACCTAATTTTCACCCTGCATGCCTGTGCAATGCTTTTACACCTTTCCATAGTAGTATGACCCATTTCCACTTTTTGTAGTATTCCTTTTTGAGTTTCAAGTCATTGAAGAGATTGTTATTTAGCCAGGCGGGTTTCCTGTTACACTTCCCATTCTTCTGTCATGTCTGAATAGCTTACTCCTGTTCACCCTTGAAGTGTACTGTGCACTGTTGTGCTTTCATCCTAGTAGATGTCCCAATAAATAAAGCCTCCATGTGAACCGTGTCCTGCAAGCAATTTGGAAGCTTCTCTCAGTTTTTTATAGAAAGTTTCGTTCACCGCCTCCCCTTGGTTTGATGACCTGTAACAGATGCCCACTATGATATCAGACCCTTTGACCTTTACCCAGAAGCTTTCACTACCTTTTAATGTGGGGAAGCTGGTGTGCAAGCGACAGCCACACAAACTTGACAGGAGCTGTGAACCCTGTGAAACCAAGTCCTGCAGCAACAGTCAACCTTTCACTTCATACTGCACCTCAGAACACATGTACATCAGCTTTATATACATAAGTACATAACTGGCAACCCCTGGCAACTGGCCTTACATATATGGCAACACCTCCTCCTTTCTTTCCCTGCCTGTCCTTCCTAAAGAAGCTAAATCCATCCATCACCATGCTCCAGTAGTATGAACTTTCCTACTCCATCTTCCGAATCCCAATCACATCATAATTCTTTGCTTGTACTAGGACCTCCATTTCTCTCTGTTCCCCCTGACTCTCACATTAGTATATAAACATTTCAGGTATCTGATTGTCCTATCTTCTCCCTGAGAACATTTGCTAAAGTTTCTGCTATTGCTTCCCCTTACTAAGTTTTTTTTCCAGGTTCCCAGGCTCTTTAGTTATCTCTGGGCTTTTGGCTCCTTCCCTTGTGAACCTATTTTAAAGCCTTCCTTATTAGGTTAGCAAGCTTGTACATGAAGATACTCTTGTCTTTCTTCATCAAATGGACCCCATCTCTTCACAGCAGTCCATCTTCTTGGAACACCACCCCATGGTCAAAAAAGCCAAAGCCCTGATGAAGACACCATCTATGCAGCCACATGTTGATCTCCAGGATGCATCATGCATTTGCTCTTAGCCAGACCTTTATTCTTGACTGCAAGGATTGATGAGAACACCACTTGGGCCTTGTTCACTTCTCCTTTGCACCCAGAGCCATGTAGTCACTTTTTATCTGCAGTTGTCCCAGCAGTATCATGAGTGAGAAGACAGAATAGATATGCACTTTATAGACTAAATTACACACACACACACACACACACACACACACACACACACACTGTATTTACTTATAATTGAATACATTGTCTATCATTAAACTGCTGCCAAAAGCAGCATATTTTTAACAATGGAAACCAACTATGAAGTTGATTAAGTGCCACCAACACTGAGCATGATTACAAAACACATGGCCTGTATTGAGCAAACATGCTGATGAGAATCTACTATAAGAATAGATTAGTACAACTCATCTGAATAAGATATATGGTAGTGACCATTAAAAGCAGTCCCCCTCACCACTAACTCTTTTTAAAATCATGGTGAGCCACTACATTGTATACATTCCATTTCCTTTTAACTTCCACAGCTGAGCTGTGCCTTTCTTTCCTATTTCCAATGATTCCTGTTTCCTCAGAAGCCTTAAATGACTGGCAAACATCATGAAATGGGGCCCCAAACAGTTCACCCAGAATCTCTGTGTTACCCCCTGTCTTAGCCTGGTACATAGAAGTAGTCTGGCCCCACCCTCCTTGAGGTGAAGCTGGACCAGGTGGCCCTATGCCTCAGCTGCATATAAATTTGTGGAGGATCCCATGACTTGTGACAAGAACACCCAGTTCCAGTAATGAGTGGGGAGGATAATTAGCAGTTGGATCCCTTGTGGGGGGTTACACACACAAACTGAGCAGTGTTAAACTGTAAGGTCACCATGGTTTGAAGTCCTTTTGACTCTAGTGAGGCCCAGCTTAGTGAATTTATGGTAAATCATTTGGTTTTGGACTAATATCATACATAGTGTGATTTTTCAGCCCAGATGGTTTTACTTATCTAGGAGGAGAGAGACCTGTTTTCTCAGCTTTGATTGACTTGGTATAGTTAGAGAGTGAAGGCCTGTTTGTTGCACTGGAAGGCCTGCTTTTTGCACTGTGGACAGGCTGGCCCCTGTGAGTCTACAAATGCCTCCAAATGCAAGGATCTCAGCTACAAAATTTATGGTAATGAAGAATTGTTCTTGGGCTTTCCCTCTACCTTGCTCCTTTCAGCCTTTTGGCTAAGGACAAGCAAGACTAGTGGCATCTGAACTCCAAGGCCTCTGGGCTTGGGGCTTGCATGTAGGATGTCTGCCATGGATTTGGGAATATCTGAAGCCCCTGGCTGAAGAATCTGAGAAGTAGGATGGTTCCTGACACTAGCGTCACACGACTTGAACAATTGAGCTCTGCTCAGTTGCTAGAATTCAGAACTGATTTGTTTGATTTGGCATGAATTAAAAAAAAAAAAAAAAAGTTTGTACTACATATAAGTAGGTGCCAAAGTGCTGCTCAAAAGTGTGTTTATGTGCTAAAGCCTGCAGCAGTTTCAAAAAAAGTAAAATGCATCAATTCTGGATAAACTAAATGCAGGGGTACTGTATGGAAATTGCTGCAGCCATGTTTAATCTATATATATAAAGGGCTTAGTCCATCTGTCTGTGTGTCTCTCTGTCCCTAACGCTCTTTAAATGTGAATAGCTTGAAAACTATAAGAGACGGAACATTTGTGTCTTCAGAGAAATTTATTTGCTAAACCTTAGCATTTGTTTAGTGACCATGTCAGGATGATCTCAACTTCCAGAAAAAAGTCAGGGGTTAGGGCTGTTTCTACTGAGCTTCTCCTGCGAGGGTGCTGGGAGCCTGGTGCAGCGAGGAGGGCAGAGGGAGGGGTCAGCTGAGGAAAAGCAGGAGCAGGACAGCGGTGTGAGGCAGTGGGCAAGCAGTTGTGGC
>NW_005841922.1:2865562-2868977 GCF_000455745.1 Alligator sinensis
AAAGAGGTGCCCAGGGGTGGCACAGAGGAAGTCCTGGGGCGTGGGCAGGTGTTACAAGGTGCAGAGCTCTCCTGCCCTTGCCAAGCAAAGAGGTGTGCAGGCGGTGGCTGGGTGGCAGTATGGGCAGGTCCGCCTCCAGCCTGCTGGACGAGACCAAGTGCAGGAAGGAATTGGTATGTTCAAATGTGCAGCTTATTTTGTTTTATAGTTTTAAAAATTTATTTAATAAATATAAAGAGTAAAATCTATCTGTTTGTTTTTGTTGTTTGAAATTCATCCACCATTCGCTAGTTTCAAGATAATTATTTTTAAATTTACTCTTTACTTCTATGTGTTCTGGGAAAGCAGGGTCTGACAGTAAGAAGAAGGGGAAGGTGCTACGGGGGGGAAAGCAGCGAGCAAAGGGGCTACCTGATGACCCCTCAGGTTTATTTTCCCTGCTGTAGCAGGGAAAGGGGACAAATTCAAGGCAAATAATTAGATTCTATACCTGGAAAATTATAACAAATTTATAAAGTTTCCATATATAAAATCAAATTATTTGGTGGGGTGTTTTATAATCTAGGTCATCTTTTATTCAGGTAAATACTGAGGGTGTATGTGTGTGTGCGTGTGTGTAAGCTTTCATGATCTCACGCTCACTTTATCAGATTTAATTAAGTGAACTTGAGTTTGCAGAAGTTTATGCTCTCTCTATATCTTACTGAGTTATTCTATAAGGTGTATGTCAACCTTGCCTTCTACCTGATTTCAGACTAACACAGCTAACTACCTACCTCTCTGTTTCAGTAGTGCCGACATAGATGAGCAGCATGGGATAGTAGTCAGGGGCCACATAAGTCTCAGTAACCTTTGTGTGATATCTTGGATGTTGGCTCCTGGCAGGCAGCAGACTTCCCGAGTCAGCTGGTTAGGCTGGCAGATCCATGCCTCCATGCCCTGCAGTAATGAGTCAACAACCACCACCAGTCATTGTTGCTTCCTCTTGGCAGCAGTGATTTTGATCCTTTTTCCCCTACACTCCGCAGTGGTGGATGGTATGGCCTCTTTTGCCACTGGAGTGTGCTCCTTTTCATCTAGTGCCAAGGCTAAATACCTGTTCTCCAGCTGGATAGCTGCAGGCTTAGAAAAGAAGTGCTGTCTGTTGCTCTAGTGACAAGTTACCAGCTTCCACCTTCCAAAGTACCTATGTCTTCTGTGTCTTGCAGTACCTTCTCCAGCTGGCCCTCTATCTGAGATACCCAAGTAATTACCTGAGTACCTGGTTCCTAGACTATTTAGATAAAGATTTAGATCAATAATCACCATCTTGATCTTCATCTATGTTTTTAGTAGGAGATTGGTTCTTGGAAAATGATAATTGTAAGAGCACCTTGGGCTTATATAGGTGTTCAATTAATGGGAATGCTGTTAGAGGCTGATCCAAGGGCAAGAAGGGGGAAGCTAAATGGAGAAAAGCTATTCTCCATCTAGAGCTGCGTGAGAAACCCAAAGCTGAGAATCAGTTTTGTCCCATTTTGCTTCTTTCTTTTTTTTTATGGCCTGGGATAAAATTCTCCCTAAAACATGGGATGTGACTGGTTGAACCCATGTTTCCTTTTGAGCTAATCTGCTCTACCAGCTGACAAGGGTTTGTACGTATAATATGTGCCCATAAATCTACATTAAAGGAAAATTACATCATGGTTGTATCTGACAGTGAATAACTAGACAGATAAATTGTGTGTATCGTCAAAATATAAAGCCAACATATGATAGCTGAGAGAGAAGAAATCCCAGTTTTATTATGACTGTGGATGATTCTAATACTATTATCCTAGTGATGGGGTTGTCAACTTCGTGTTGTGGCGGAGGAAGTGACTTGTCTCATCTGGGCAGTCTCCCTGCTAGCCAGTTTTTTGCATTGTATCTTTTCTTATTATCCACCCAAGTATCTCCCAGTTATTAGTAAATATCTTTCCTCCAGACTGGCTTGAGATCCTGGTTTCTCTCTTAGTATGACCTCATTGGACAGTAGTACATCTCCAAGCTAGGGCTGTGTGAAGCTTCGGTAGCTGGTTCAATCTGGAGGAGATTCGGCCCGATTAAGGGACCAAATCTCTGAATCCGAATTGAATCGGGAGACCAATTAAAAGCTCCAAATTGATCCGGATGCTTCAAATTGACTCAGAAAAGCTTTGGAAAAGATTTGGCCGCTTCGGAGATTTGGCTATAGACTAAACAGGGAGCTGACACAGCTGCCTCCAGCTGGTAAGTCTGTTGGGGTTGGGGGAGGGCGGAAGGAAGGTGCATGGAGAAGGGCGGGATTGGGGCTGGGACAAGCTGCCCAGCCGGGGTGAGGGGCATGTTACTCAGGGAGGGGGATGCGGGGCTGCAGGATGTGGGTGCGGCAGCTCTGAGAATGGGGGCTATGCCTTGATGCCGCCTAGAGCGAGCCATGGTTGCATCCTGTCCCCGCTGCGCCAGCTGGGCAAGTGGCAGCAGGGCATAGCCCCCGTGGCTCCCCTTACCAGAGCAGGGGCAGGCACAGCTGGAGGAGCCATGGGAGAAGCCCGCATGGCTGCCCTGCTCGGCCCCATCCCCCACTGGTCCTAGTCTCCCGGCCCTTAAAAAAAAAAAAAGCGGGGGGGGGGGAAGCCTAGCACTCACCAGCTCTGGCAGTGGCAATCAGGGCCTCTGAGGGCTCATCGCAGAGCCCCTGCATGCCATTCAGGGTATTGCGGGGCAGTGGGGATCGCCCCCCTGCCTGGCACCCACGTGGCAGCTGCCTCATGGCGTGGGTGCAGGGTGCCACATGCTGTATGGGAGCTGGGGCAGCTCCACCTGTCAGCTGGGGCTGGGCACCACTCAGCCCCAGTGGCCCCAGCTCCCAGACAGCACGTTTTGCCCTTCTGAGCCACACTGCATCTGCACAGTGTGACAGCTGCCTCATGTGTGCCAAGTGGTTGGTGGGGGTGATCCCCATTGCCGACTACTGCCTCACGCTGGTGAGTGGATGGGCTCTGCCACAAGCACCCAGAGGCCCCAGTCGCCGCTGCTGCTGCTGGTAAGCGCGAGGTTTTTTGTTTTTTTAAAGAAGTGCTGGGACTAGGTTGTGGCTGGGTGGGGGATGGGGCCAGGCAGGGCAGCCATGGGGCTTCTCCCGCAGCTCCCCCGACCTGGGGAGAGGCAGGCACAGCTGGGGGAGAACCTGCAGCCACCCAGCTGTGCCTGCCTTTCCCCAGCTGATCTGAATCACCGAATCTCTCCAAATCAGCACCAAATCTTCCAAAGCTGATTTGGCCAAATCGATTCAGGACAGTGATCCAAATCTCCCAGTCGAAACACTGTCCTCTGAATTGGCCAAATCCAAATCCGAATCAAATACTTCCCTATTTGCACAGGTGTACTCCAAGCCTACATCATTGTACACTCT
>NW_005841922.1:2868998-2882963 GCF_000455745.1 Alligator sinensis
TATGTCCCCAGGTCTGTCCGTAGCCTGCATCATTGTACTCTCTTTCCTTGCAGAAATATTTAGGTAAATGATTCCCAGATATATGGATTAATCAACCATAGTTATGCCTCCAAATTTCTTGTGACCAACTTGCCCCTTATTAAGCTTCTATTAGGAAAGGGGAGTCAGGGAAGTGGCTGGTGTGATCCATCGATCACTTACTGTGGTTTGGAGGAACAGAGTGTTCCCTGGACATGTTTGGGAACCACTGATCTAGGTCTTCCTGGTGACTTTTCCTTCCCACTTCACTTTCCCCTTCTGCTCTTGTTAGGAATTAAACTTCCTTTCCTTCAAACTTTATACCTTTGAATCTGCCCTTGAGTGCTGGTGTTGGGGTTACAAGCTGCCTGAAGGACCCTGGTTTTCTTTCTGGCATGTGGAGTAGTTGGGTTGGAAGCTGCCTGAATGGCCCTAACTTGATGGATGCATGCCTGAGGGTAAGCAGGAGACTGGCCTCTGGAATGCTGTGTACTGAGAATGTGGGGGGGTGTGGCCACAGGAATCCAGGTGACAGGGAGAGTGGTATGCTACCAGTTTCTCCCAGTCAGGCAGAATGACAGTATCCAAACAAGAAGTAAGTGTTACATTTTCAGTTTAAAAAGGGAGCCAATTCTACTGCTTTTGACACAGGCTGAGTTGATTCTTAAATTATATTGGAATTTTATATTGACAGAAAAAGCAGATTTGAAATAAAACCTTCCACTCACCCCCTTGTGCATGTTTTAGAGGTTATACAGGCCTCCAATTCAGAAGAAGAATGCTTTTTGAGATTATGGGCCAAATCCTGGTTTTGTTAATTTGTTATTTAATTTATTCTTATAATACAACAGGCGCTGAGGTCAATGTGATGTTGCTGAATTAAGTGGGAGGAAAGCTCTTGGGATTTAGCTTCACACGTATTTTAGTATTCAAGCACAACTGAGTGAGTTAACTCCATTTTGTTTCAGCAGCAGACATGTTCCTTGGTAGGGCTGGGGGGCTAATGGAGCAAGTAAACTTGATACTGAATTCCTATCATATAAAGCAGAATTTAGGAGCATCTTGTCCCCCATACAGGGTAAGTTAGGCTTTAGTCTGGGGGTCAGGTGTCAGCGTTAGCTTTGTAATGTCCTTGTTTGTTTTTATTTCCGTCTAAATTACCAGGTTTGTTGGTGTACTACATGTTCTGGCATTTGCTGCGCAGGACAAAATAGATAGCAATTGATGCTGGCATCCAAGAGTTTTGGGTAACGTGTTGCTTGTCTCTTACTCCCTTTAGAGTCTGAGCATCATATGTCTGACCCCACCAAAGAGTGTGATGTGCTTTTACCATACTACTGCTTAAACTAACAGTTATCTTTGGCAGAGATTATAACTGCTCAGTCTCTTTTATATGTCTGGGGTTCTTACTGTGGTCAGAGCTTCTAGAATACCCCAGCTTATATGATCTCAGGAGAAGACATTGAAATGAAATTATTTTTTCCAGTGCTAAACAGATGGTCTTAGTAGTTATTACTGTTTTACAAGCATTTAAGGCTCTCATTAAATCCTTTAAGCAGAGTTGCTATTGTTAACATTGTGGATCTCTCCATTGTAAAAATAACCTTTAAGGTTTAATGTCTTGGCTCTTTTAAACAGTAATATACCCAAGCATGGTTTATTTCACTTTTTCCTCTGTTCTTTTTGTAAGTGAAATTCATTTCAGAGTCTCTAGCTCACTGATCCACAACCAAGGTGTTAGGGCATCCTGGGATGCCAGGAGATCCATTTAAAGGTGCAGGAGGTTACCATGTAGTATTTGCACTGTTAGGTATGCAAACACCTACATAGGGGCCACATCTACAGATGCATTTGTTGCAGCACTAGTTTACTTGCAAGCAGATTAATTGCAAGTAAATGGTGATTGGCAGGTTTCTACACATACAGGGAAGCAGGAGCAGTTTTGCTGCCAATCTGCTCCCACTTCTTGGGGCCCTGCAATGGGCCCTGGTCACCACCAGAGGGAGTTCCAGGCTCCAGCCACAGCTGGCAGCCCTTTTCAAAAGCCTGCCCTGCTTGCTGCTCTCTGGCCAGCCATTTCTCTGGCCAGGAGCAGTGCATGTAGCATAGGGACAGCACATGTCAGCACTTTCCTCACCGTCTTTGCCTCCCCTTGCCATGGCTGCTCTAGCTCCTGCCCCTGGCAGTGACAACCAGTGCCCTGTGCTCCTCCTGGCCTGCTACACTGACCACCACCTGGCCCACAGCTGTCTCGCCCCTCACTGCTCTCCCAGGTGTAGCGACCACCCACCATGCACAGTTTCAGGGCTGCCACTGCACACCTGCTGCCTCAACCCTGTCCACCTGGCTGAAGTCTGCCAGGGATGCTAATAATAGGTTCCAGGATGCCAGTGACAGGCTCCAGGATGCCACTGCCTTGCCTGCCTTCACCCTCCTGGGCCTCCAGCTCCACTGCTTCTGGGCCAGCCAGGACTGGTGGTGGCACATGGTCAGGAACTCCTGGGATGACAAGCAGTGGCTGGAGGCCTTCAGGAGGACCTGCACCACCTTCCAGGATCTCATGGAGCAGCTCCAGCCATACCTGGAGTGGCAGGGGACCCGTAATTGGGCCCCTGCCCCTTCCGGCAAGGGAGTCCGGGGGGCACCCCCAGCCATACCTGGAGTGGCAGGACACTGGCATTTGGCCTCCGTTCCCTGCAGACATGTAGCTGGCCCTCACTCTGCTCAACTTGGCCATGCCTGCCAGCCTGTGGTATGTTAGCCGTCTGTTTGGTGTGGGCAATGCCACCACCAGGGAGGCCATCCTGGAGGTGTGTCACCCTCCAGGACATGGTGGGGGACACTGTGTTCCATGTGCATGACTCCCTGGTAGTGGTGGCAAGGTTCTGTGCCCTGGGATTCCCACATTGCATGGAGGCACTTGACGGGACCCATATCATCATCACCTGCCCACCCCACAGTGACTGCCCCTATTACAGCTGGAGGGGCTTTCATTTTGTGGTGCTCCAGGCTGTTGCGGACCACTGAGGCACCTTTATAATACGAGTGCTGGTTGGACGGGCAGTACCCAAAACGCCCACATCTTTCAAAACTCCGGCCTGCCAGGCCTGGTGGAGAGTGGGTGCTTTGTGCCAGGGGTGCTGGACCTGCAGCCAGGTGCTGTGGTGGTCCTGCCCCTCCTCATCAAGGACCCCACCTACCTACTCCTGCCCTTGCTCATGCAGCTCTACACTGGCCACCTGGACCCAGGGCCCTGCCAGACCCACTTTAACCACTGCCTGTGCCAGATCCATGTGTTGGTGGAGTGTGCCTTCAGCCACCTTAAAGGGTGCTGGCACACCCTCACCACCTGCCTCGAGGTCACCAAGAACAACTTCCCTGAGGTCATTGTTGCAGCCTGTTTGCTGCATGACATCTGTGAGACCTGAGAGGCCTGGGTGGAGGAGGTGTGGTGCATGGAGGATGCCTAGCACTGGGAGCACCACCTGTGGCAGCAGAGGAGGCCCCCCACTGAGACCCCAGGAGAGCCATGCACCTGCCAGTGGGGGCCAGGGCACGGGACGTGGGAGGCACTGGCCAACTACCTCCTCCAGCACTCCCTGCTCTAACCCTCCTGCCACACTGGCCAAGGATCCTCCCACCCCCAGCACCAAACTCACTGCAGACACGTCTCAGAAGAATATGTTTTTATTCCCCCCATATCAACCAGAGCTCCCCCTCCCCCCTTAATAAGCAGAGCCCCTCCACAACCCATCCCCACTCACCAACAATAAAAAACCTTCTAACCTTCTTCCCTATGAAAATTATGTACAAAATGTTTAGTGTGCCATCCTGGGGCAGAGGGCCATGGGGTGTGGGTGCTTAGCGGGCAGAGCCCAGGGACAGGCATCCAGCATCCTGGCTTCTGGTTGTTCCCTCACAGGTGTGCATGACACAGTAAGTGTGGTGGGTGGGGGCTTGCCCAGGGGAGATGGTGGCTCCCCCAGCACAGGTGGCTTCTCTGGCATCCATTGTCCAGGGCCAACAGGGATGGTGTGCGGTCCTGGCCCTGCTGCAGGCAGCTCTGGCTCCATGCCCACATGGTCTGGGTCCAGGTGGAGGGGGGGGCCTTAAGTGGGCAGTGTACCTGAGGCAGGGTCTGGGCCAGAGGCTTCTGGCTGCTGGAGGCAGCACAGGACCTCCTTCCAGGCCCTGGTGTGGGCTTGCTGCTGAGCAGCAGGTGGCTACCAGGGAGCAGGTGGGGCTAGGGTCAGGGGCCAGGAAGTGGGTGGTACAAAGGCAACCACCAAGGCCAGAACAGTGTCCAGCACCTGGTGGTCATTGTCTGTGGCCTGTACTGCCCTGCCCAGGACCCTGGTCTGCTCCCACAGCACCACCACCCACTCACGCTCCAGGGCCAGGAGCTGCTTCTGAAGCTTCCAGTCTGCCCGGTCCTGCATGTCTTCATAGGCCATGTCCTTCACCTGCCACCTGTCCTGGCAGGACATGTTCTCTGCCTGCTAGGCCTCAGCATCCACCAGCTCGTCCTCCAACATCGTGACTAGGCAGTCCAGGCAGAAGGTCTTGTTCAGGATCCTCCTCTGGTGGAGCCTGAATACCCACAAGGTGCCGGCTGTGGGCAGTGGTGACCTTGAGGCTGCATTCCAGGTGCCGAGTGTGGCCTCTATGCCATGTGCAGCTGCAGACCTTGTAGATCTATGAGAAAGAAGCTGTTTGTGTGAGTTTGCAACATTTCAGAGATAAGATGCTCTGTACCAGAGGCCATGCGGGGCCCAGCCTCAGATTGGGGGTCAAGTGTGCACGGGTGCTCAGGAATCAAATTTGCAGGTATCAAATTCACTTGTGGTTAGGGTTTTTACTGCACAGTAAGTGTGCATACATGTAGACACATGTGCTTACTACATGTGCTTACTACAAACTATGCTACTGTGAAGTTAAGCATCTTGTGCCCAGGATTCATAAGATATACCCAGAGTTTTCAAATAGGAATCCATAGTATCAAAAACATTCTGAGCTGTTGTGGTCTTTCTGAGTTCTTTGTAACAAATGAATTGCTCTATTATTTTTCCCTAGTAAGAAATGAGTGAAAGCAATGAGCTGGCATTTTCTGAGGAGTACCTTGTATCTAAACAATGTTTAGAGCTACTGTTCTAGTTGTTGCTGCTGTTCCTGGACTCTAATAAAATAAAATAAAATGAAATAAAAGGGATATTTGTAATGAATCTTCTTTTAAAAGGATTTTGGCATTTTTTGAAATAAAAAGTATTCTGAAATGGCCGAAGTATAGTCACTTCTCTTCCAATTGGCTTTTAGAGCAATAATATATCACTACTACCTTTAATAGTATGTAATCATAAAGATGTTAGGATGATATCAAATCTTTAGAGAGGTTTCTCAGTAATGATAGAGTAGTGACTGGTTCAACTCCTGTTGAATTCTGGGATCCTACTTAAATGTAATGTGGATTTAAGATTGACCTAAAAAGAAAAATCTTAAAGAAAGAGTGACAATCACAAGCCCCAGCTCAAAAAAAAATTTGTGTGTATAATGAAGTCATTTTGTTGACGACATGAATGCTCCCAGTAGATTATTTGTTGTTAGAAAACTCAGATTATATGAATGTCCTTTAGAATCTCTTTGAGAAATAAAGAAACGTGGCACAGCAGGGAACAATGGCTGATTATTTCAATGTTATAACTTTCTCAGTAGCTGATTACTTGCTACTTGTCCCTCTGTGAAAGAGGGAGGTATTAAGACATGATGTCGAGAGCCAGTTATTACGGTAATATAATGCACACACAAGATATGATCAGACAAACAAATTAGTCCTAGTTAAAGGGGGAGAACATGTTTCACACAAGTTGTTCCATGGTAATTTTTCTGTGTCCACTCCTGCCTTCAGTAAGTAGTAATTAACTAAGGCAGTTCACTGCTGTTTTTTTTCAGGGGTTTGAACAAATGAAATGGGGATAAGTTAATTTGGTTTAGCTTCCATTTACCATGGAATAGGAGCAGGCACATAAAACAGTTACCATAGGGCGGTTGACATGTGGTAAGTACTCCCTCTAAACCTTTAATCAAGTATAACTTGTTTGTCCATATCCATGGTCAAACCAAACAAATAAGGATCCCCCCCACTGAAGTACAGAGGGAACTTACTTTAACAGAAGTTGGAACAGATCTTAAAAGAGGAAAAAATTAGATAGCTCTACTAACTTTTCTGGAACAGATGAGGTTCCATGATATCAGTAAGAACAAGATGTGGTATTCTCAATCCAAGTCACCAGGAAGACCTAGATCAGTGGTATGCCTCTGATACAGGAGAATAGAAAAGCTAAAAGTGAGCAGATGCTAACTTAAGTTTATTTCAAATATAATGATTATCATTATTTTGTATTAAAATAGTTGGGTTTCAGGCCCCCCACTTTGCTATGCATTGTCTAGAAACATAAACAGATAGTCTTGACCACCAAGAGAGCTAAGTAACAAGGAAGTAGTCCCTAAATTAGTGCAAATTTAAAGCACATATTTTAAGTGTTTTGCCAAATCAAGGCCACTCTATAGAAATCTTTACCTGACTTATTTTACTGTTCATGCAAATGAACGTAATTGAATACACATTTTAGATAAAATTTCCAGAGACACATGATTTTTGGATTACTGCATGTTTACATGAGACATGAAAATTCAATTTTCTTTTTAGAAAAATTACTAATTACAAAAATTACTATTAATAGTACTTCTCTGAACAATATGTTTTCTCTGTAATTTTGAGGTAGTTTTATATTGCCAGTATGTAAGGATTGAAAGGATCCGTTCAGATGATGAGGATTGTAAAAAACACAGACATTAACTGGTTTATATTTATTTCATAGCATTGCAGGTGGTATCACAGAGAAATGAACAATTTATATATGCACTATACTGCGCCTATATGTATATGTACTAGCCTATACCTATTGTTACTGGCATATTTATGTACTTTAAAAAGTTTAATATAGTGGTGTGGACAGTAGGGCTGTGCGAAGCTTTGGTCCTTGATTTGATTCAGCAGAGATTCGGCCTGATTCAGTGGCTGAATCTCTGAATCCAAATCAAATCAGAGGACCCTTTAATCTCTCCGAATTGAATTGGAACTCTCCAAATCGATTCGGAATGATTTGGCAATTCAGACATAGACACAGCTTTAAATGTTTTTTCTACATACCTCTAGGTAGCAGGCGACTCGGGAATGCTGTGATGCTGGGGCAGATGAAGCATCCCACAGACGCACGGGGGACTCCCCAGTGCACTTGGCAGCGGACTTGGAAGTGGACAAGAAGCACTTCCAATTCACTTCCAGGTGTGCCACCCCCTCCCGGCTCAGCAACTGGTACTTCCTGGGTCTGAGAGGTACCTGGGGTTCCCTTGCAGCCGATCGTTGAGCCGGAGGGGCGTGGAAGGCCCCCCAGCATGCTCCCTGGCGGACCTGGAAATGAACTGGAAGTACTTCTGGTGCACTTTCAGGTTCACTGCTGAGCACACAGGGGGACCCCCCAGCACTCCTGTGGGATGATTCATTCACCCCAGCATTGCAGCATTCACAAGCCACACCTGGTACCTCAAGGTATGTAGAAAAAATATTTAAAGCTGTGTCAATGTCTGAATCACTGATTCTCTGAATCAGCATCAAATCTTCAGATTCGGATGTGGCCGAATCGAATTGGGGACAGTGATCCGAATCAACAAATCAAATCACTGTCCCCGATTTGGGCTGGTTCTGAATCCAAATTGAGTAGGGCCCACTTCACACACCCCTAGTGAACAGTACAGGAAGTGCTGCTTAGCTCCTATTGTAAAGAGGTTAGCTTCATTTTTGCATTGGGTAGGGCATTGTATTATGGGTGCTTGGAAAAGGGAGGTGAGAGAATAAGTCTCAAACTCAAGCTTTGGGCCAGAGGCTGTAGTGTTATGCTGAATTCCAAGTGACAGGCTTAATGTATGTTACAACTTGTTATGGTTTTCAACTGACTTCGCTTTTATTTATTTCTATGGACATTAGGGATTGAAGGGAGAAAAACCTGCTGATTGAAACCCAATTTTCTGATGAATACTCTAGGTCAATAGAGTATTTAAAGAAAATTCTAGATTAGTGCTAGAAGAGAAAATTTTTCCCAGTGCAGAGATTATATGTCTGTAGATTCTTTGCTGGCTCTATGCAGGGGGGTGACATTTTTATCTGAAGAGAACAAAAATCTTGGTAAATATTTCATTAATTCTTATATGACTATGAAAAGAAGGTATTTGTTTGGTTAATGAAGGTCTAGGTGGGAATTACTCTTAGAATCATAGTAGAATCATAGTAGGTGCCTCTGGAGGGTCATCCACTCCAACCCCCTACTCAAGGCAGGATGATCTTTGACTAAATTATTCCCAACTCTTCCCCCTGCCTCTTCCACCAAAAGCCTTAGATTGGACCAGGGACCTTTAGAGTTTCAGTCTAATGCTTTCCCACCTGTGCTTCTTTGTCAACAGCTGTTTGTCTTTAGAATGCAGTATGTCCAAAAAAACCTACCAGAAAGCTTTCCATTTTTCTTCTGGAAAGAAATATGTAATAAAACAAAAGGTTACTTGTTTTACAGAATATGTAGTGTATATTTTAAAATGCTCTTACAGATTACTCTATGTGGGAGTAATAAGCAGCCAATTGAAGGTTAAAATTTCCAAGGACAAAAATGCTATTAAGATGACATGAACTTTCCCTCTCTGGTGCAAAATGTTTTGATAAGGAAACACATTCTACTTTACCCTCCAATGTAACAGGGAATCCTATTTCATCCTTGGAAACATTGTAAGTAATCCTAGAGGGATGTAGTGAAGAATCCTAGAGTAGGAGAAAGAAAACTTTTGTAGGTACTTGCTTTAAAAACATTGCTCAATTGTTTTGGTACAAACGAGGATTAGAATTAAAGGTAATAAAAATCAAGTTAGTATCCATTAGACATGTAAAGAAAATTAACTATTTTTCCTGACAATTGGTGTGGAAGGCTGGAGAAATGGAATGGCTTGGAGAAAAGGAATGGGACAGAAACCTTCCTGCCTCTATTTGAAGATGGACAATTGTCAACTCCTTGACAGAGGTCAGTCATAAAATCGTAAAATCCTAAAGTTGGAAGGGACCTCAAGGATTATCAAGGCCAATCCTTAGTACAAATGCAGAATTCCTAAACCACCCCACGCAAATGCCTATCCAGCCCCTTTCAGTGAAGGAGATTCCACAACATCTCTTGGCAGCTTGTTCCATTGCCATATAGATCTTGCTGGTAATAATTTTATTTCAGAGATTTAATCTAAATGTACACTGCTGTAGTTGAAACCCTTTACTTCATCTTTTGTTCTTTATAGCAAGGGACACAAAGCAATGGGTTTAAACTTCAGTCTTCTAAGCATACCTAGACATTGGATAAAAAGTAGTTATTAGCAAACAGATTTTGAAATTCTAAGAATTTCTCTCAGTTGCTTATGTTTCATTCATTGATTCCTGTATTGTTATACTCCTGAGTCCTTCAGTTCACCATATCCTACCATCTTCTTCTAAGAAAAAATAAAAGTAGATAAGAGATGAATGTATAAGTTAAAAAGAAACAAACAAAACTTTCTCAACTTCTCTGTACATCAGAAAGAAGCAAAAGAGGGCTCTAAACTTTATAGAAAAGCAGCAAAACCCTTTCTGCAACTGTGCCAAATACTGTGATAATGGGCACATCTACAAGAAAAGTTTACTGTGCAGTTGACTAATTAAGTGCATAGTAAATGTCTCAGTGTCTACATGTGAGCCATTATTAGGGTGTATGAAACTAAACTCCACAGGAGGGTAGTACTTGTATTTTACTTGTAAAATACTTGTGAGACATTTTTCTCATGAGCATCAGTGCAAATGTAGACACTGCCCCAACTGGCTGAGGTGTGAGGGTGCTTCAGTATGGGGATAGCTGGCAAGCAGCCTCTGCACTGAAGCACCTTTGTGCTTCAGCCAGCCCCTCCACACCATGTGGAGCCCAGTCAGAGCAGCCCTGGGCTGGCAGGATGCCCCCCTCGGCCGCCTGCCAACCCAGGCTGCTCCATCCAGGCTTCTCGGTCCCCTGCCAACCCAGGCTGCTCCATCCAGGCTTCATGTGCTGTGCACAAATAAACTCAGCCACCAGGGGAATTAGGTGTATATACACAAATGCCAGAAGCATGAGAAACAAGCAGGAGGATCTAGAGTTCTTGCTAGCAAGCAGCAACTTTCACCTAGTAGGACTAACTGAAACCTGGTGGGACTCTTCTCATGACTGGGTGGTTGGAATAGAGGGCTATAGGCTGTATAGGAGAGATAGAGTAGGGAAAAAAGGTGGGGGAGTTGCTCTCTATGTCAAAGAAGAGTACACATCTTCCCTAATCAAATTAGGGTCCGAGGTTGGTCAAGCAGAGACTCTGTGGGTTAGGATCCAAGGGGCTCGGGGTGAAAGGGATCTAGTGGTGGGAGTCTACTACAGGCCACCACACCAGGATGATGAGCTAGACTAGTAATTTTCCAAGTAGCTTGAAGAGGCTGTGAGGTCTAGAGATATGGTAGTCATGGGAGACCTTACGTACCCAGACATATGCTGGGAGGAGCAGTCAGCTAGATCTAACTGCTCTTGCAGGTTCTTAACCTGTATTCAGGACCTCCACCTATCACAGGAGGTAAGGTGTCCCACCAGGGGCAATGCCTTGCTCGACTTGGTGTTGGCCACAGGGGATGACCTGGTGGGGGACCTGTGGATTCAAGGCAACTTAGGGGACAGCAGTCACCAAATGATTAAATTCACTATCCAGCGAAGGGCGGGCATTATACCCAGCAGGGCACGGGTACTGAACTTTAAAAAAAGCTGACTTTAATAAACTCAGGGGATTGGTTAGCAGGGTGCTAGGAACTAAGAACTTGGATGTGTTGAGGGTCCAGGATGGGTGGACATTCCTCAAGGAAACCATTCTTTGGGCTCAGAGTGAGTCAATCCCATGGCAGAGGAAAGGAGGCAAGGGGGCCAGGAAGCCGCTTTGCCTAACTAGGGACATCCTAGATACCTTAAGGGCAAAAAAAGAGGCATACAGAAAATGGAAGCAGGGGGTAGCTAGCAAAGAGGAGTATACTTCTTTGGCCCGCACCTGCAGGGAGTCAGTCAGGAAGGCCAAAGCAACTCTAGAACTCAGGCTAGTGTCAAGGATTAAGGACAATAAAAAGTTCTTCTCTAGGTATGTTGGGAGCAAAAAGAGGGTGCGGGGTAGCATAGAACCCATGCAGGACGGGCAGGGGGGCTTAGTGACGGATACCAGGGACAAGGCAGAGCTTTTCAATGGGTTTTTTGCCTCTGTCTTCTTAAATGGGAATCTAGATGAACCCTTAACATACATCACGGACATCAACAAAGGGAACAGTAGCCGACCAACGGTCAGTGCTGACACGGTAAAAAGACACTTGGAGGGACTGGGCGTATTTAAATCACTAGGGCCGGAGGGACTCCACCCATGGGTAATGAAGAAATTAGCGGGGGTCACAGCTGATCCACTGGCAAGGATATATGAGCGCTCATGGTGCTCGGGTCAGGTTCCGGAGGATTGGAAGAGGGCTAACAGCGTCCCAATCTTTAAGAAGGGGAGGAAGGAGGACCCAGGGAACTATAGACCAGTCAGCCTTACCTAGGTTACCCTGGGAAAATCCTAAAAAAAATTATCACGGAACACATCTGTGGGAGCCCGCTGGCTAATGTGATGTGGAGGGGTAACCAACATGGGTTTTTAGCAGGCAGGTCCTGCCTCACTAAACTAGTTTCCTTTTACAACAAGGCCACCAATTGTTTAGATGCAGGAGTCAAGGTGGATGTTATCTATCTGGAATTCAAGAAGGCCTTTGACAAGGTATCTCATACCATCCCTATAAATAAACTGAGGGGATATGCCTTGGATGATTACACAGTAGACCGAGTAGCAAATTAGTGGGCAGCAGAGTCCCTCAGGGCTCAGTTCTGGGGCTGGTGCTGTTCAACATCTTCATCAGTGATCTGGATGAGGGGATGGGAAGCACCCTGTCCAAATTCATGGACGACACAAAATTATGGGGTGCAGCTAACACCCTGGAAAGGAAGAACCAGATCCAGTCTGACCTAGACAGGCTGGGGAAGTGGGCAGAGAGCAACAGGTTGCAATTCAATAAGGACAAGTGCAAGGTGCTGCATCTAGGTAGGAAGAACTGCCATCATACCTACAGGCTGAGGGGTGACCTTCTCAGCTCCACTGAGGCAGAAAAAGATCTTGGAGTCACTGTTGACTCCAGGATGAACATGAGTCACCAATGTGATGAAGCAGTTGGCGGAGCCAATCGCACCTTGTCATGCATCCGTAGGTGCTTCACAAACAGGTCCAGGGAAGTGATTCTCCCCCTCTATGTGGCACTGGTCAGACCGCCGCTGGAGTACTGTGTCCAGTTCTAGATGCCGCAGTTCAAGTGGGATGCGGACAACCTGGAGAGGGTCCAAAGAAGGACCACTCGCCTGATTAGAGGCCTGCAGGTAAGGCCCTACATGGAAATGCTAAGGGACCTTAACCTCTTCAGCCTCTCCAAGAGAAGGCTGAGAGGAGGCCTTGTGGCGGTGTACAAATTCATAAGGGGAGAGCAACATGAAGTAGGCGACAATCTGTTCACCAGGGCACCCCCTGGAATGACAAGGAACAATGGCCATAAGCTACATAAGGTTTAGGCTGGACATGAGGAGAAAGTTCTTCACGGTCAGGGTTGCCAGAATCTGGAATGGGCTCCCAAGGGAGGCGGTGCTTGCCTCATCGTTGCGGGTCTTCAAGAGGAGACTGGACAGGCACCTGGCTAGGATCACATGACCCCAGGGTTGGTGACTCTTTTCATGCCTGCCAAGGGCAGGGGGTCAGACTAGATGGCCCACTGAGGTCCCTTCTGACTCTATGAAACTATGAAACTCCACGTTCAAACAGCATGCCCAGGAACAAAAAACTCCAGAGCAATAAGCTCCAGAGTTTATTTGTGCACATTAATCGCATGTGGAAATGCATCCAGTTCCAATCTGACAGGCTAACATGAGTCTATATGATATCTGTCAGGTCAGCACACAAGAAAAAATATACAGGTTTCTCTCACTTTATGAGGGTTCTATACGTGCAAATTCGCTCTTATGCAATGACTCTTTTTATACCAAAAATATTTCATATCTAAGGTAAATTCACTCTTATGTGATCGGTGTGGTGGAAGTCCGCAGTCAGCTGCTTTGTGCAGTGCATTGTGGAAATGATGCGCACCAAAATATAGTCTCCTGTGTGAATCTGTGCTCCTCACTCATTGTCTGCGACATGTGTTTCTGTAGTTGCCATCCCCATTATGATAGTGTCCTGGGTGCATGCTTGTGTGTACTGTCTGCTGTTCGTGAGTACCAAAATTCTCTTGTAAAAGTGATAGAAATGGGTCTGGGGGTCAGTACAGTCATGGTCTTGGAAGATATCCCTATTTGTTACATTGTAAAGTGGGTTCCCTTTATGCAAATTAGAGTTATGCGCCATTTTCCAGGAACGCATATACAGCATAAAGCAAGGTTAACCTGTAATTTGTGTATTAAATAATAATGGATTCCAAATGACAATATGCAAATAAAATTCTTTTTAAGTAGTGTACAAGTTGTGGCAGAAGGCCACCTTTTGTTTCTCCCCAAAAACTCTGCTCTGTGACCAAGGAGGTGATCCTACCCCTCTGCGCGACACTGGTCAGGCCACAGCTGGAGTACTGTGTCCAGTTCTGGGCACCCCACTTCAAGAGGGATGTGGACAACATTGAGAGGGTCCAGAGGAGGGCCACCCCCATGATCCGGGGACAGCAGGGCAGACCCTACAATGAGAGGCTACGGGACCTGAACCTGTTCAGCCTTC
>NW_005841922.1:2883215-2883971 GCF_000455745.1 Alligator sinensis
AATTTGATTAGGATGGGCCCAGCAGAGGAGACACACCTTTACCCTATCTCTTTAGGTAACCTGAGCTGCATACATTCCTGAGGGAGGGGGGAAACCTGCTCCCTCTGACTACATGACTGGTATCACATACCTGGGTAAGGGGCTTCCTCCCTGGTGGGCTAGAGTCTGCCTGGCAACTAGTGATGTATTTCAAATTGGTTGGCTGACAGCCAACAGGTGCTGGCCTCCATTGGACCAGGTAAATGAGGTCACAAGGGCTATATAAGTTAAGGACTGCCCAGGAGGAGGGGGCAGCAGCCATGAGGGAGACTCAGGGACAGAGAAGAGCTGTACCATCTGAAACTTGCTCTCTCCCTCAAAACTCATGATCAAGGAACTGCCTGCCTCCAGAGGGAATCTCCAACTGCATCTGGATGATACTTGTGAGTAATCTACCTGAGATCTAACTAGATATATAGCTTGCAGTACCGTATTTTTGCACATATGCCCTGCCCACGGGTATAAGCCACACCCACGTATAACCCGCAGGAAATTGTATTTTTGTAAATAAGTCCATGTATACGCCGCACCTGTGTATTCCTTGCGGTGGCGTATACACAGGGAGGCTGCGCAGCCCGGCCTGCCCCGGCAGTTGCAGCACAGCCCGGCCTGCCCGGGCCCAGTGGGGAGGCTATGCAGCCTGGCCCTCCCTGGCCCCAGCCCCCGCAGCAGCGATGGCACAGCCCGGCCTGCCCGGGCCCAGTGGGGAGGCGGGTC
>NW_005841922.1:2885343-2942360 GCF_000455745.1 Alligator sinensis
CCCGTGGTGGCAGTGGCGCAGCCCGGCCTGCCCGGGCCAAGTGGGGAGGCGGCACAGCCCACCCCGGCCCCCTGCAGGGAAAAAAAGTCCACCGATAGCCCACACCCCCGTATAGCCTGCACCCATCCATTTTTTTGGTAAAATCGCGTATACCCCACGGAATATATGCACGAAAATACGGTAACTCAGATGCGTGATCAAAGGCTACCCAGCCACGGGAGTTTGCTCTATGGGATTTCTCTGATATTGTTCTACCCTGTACCCTATTCTAACCCTACCCTCTGTAACCAATAAAGTTCTCCTTTGTACCTAGTGTGGGAGACTTATTGGTAGCGGGTCTAGATTATGCCTTGGGTTCCCCTTGGTTTGGTTGATTAAGGGAGACCACTACTTGTGCTTCTGACTGAGAGGGAAGCATCCCAACTTCTTGAAGTGAATCAAGTACCCTTGAGGGCTACTAGGCCTGTGTTTCCCAGGGTGCGCAGAGGCAGAATCAGTCCAGAGCCCTGGGTGGTGGCAGTGGAACTCCTAGGCTAGCGGGTGTGCTCCAGGAAGGGGGTCGGCCAGATGTGAGGTGCCCCCAGGGAGGCACTCAGAGCCCAGAAGGTGGTCAGGTGGCACAGTGAGGTGTGTGGCTCAATGCAGGAGCGCCCCCTACTATCGCGCCACACTAGTCATACAGTAACTGAATGTGTTTGAGGGATAGTGTAATTGGGAGATGATATACAAGTTTTACTCCATGACTTGCATAGAAAGAGTTACCTCTCTTTTTACTTAGAAGGGCTACAGTTGTCAGCCAACAACTACAGGCAGACCTGGGCTGGTTGGACAAATGGGTAGAAAACAGTAGAATGCAATTTAACAAGGAGAAATGCAAAGTGCTGCACCTAGGGAGGAAAAATGTCCAGCACATCTACTGCCTAGGAAATGACCTGCTCAGTAGAACGGAAGCAGAAAGGGATCTTGAGTCCTAATGGATTCCAAGATGAACATGAGTCATCAGTGTGACACAGTCATCAGCAAAGCTAACTGCACTTTATTGTGCATCAGCAGATGCATGACAAACAGAATCAATGAGGTGATACTTCCCCTTTATCGGGCACTGGTCAGACTGCAGTTGGAATACTGCATCCAGTTGTGGGCGCCACACTTTAAGAGGGATGTGGATAACCTGGAGAGGGTCCAGAGAAGGGCCACTCATATGGTTAAGGGCTTGCAGGCCAAGCTCTACAAGGAGTGACTAGGGCACCTGGACCTGTTCAGCCTCCGCAAGAAAAGGTTGAGAGGCTGCCTATGAATTCATCAGGGGGGCACAGAAGGGAATTGGTGAGGCTCTGCTCACCAAGGCATCCCTGGGGGTCACAAGAAATAATGGCCATAAGCTAGCAGAGAGAAGATTTAGACTGGACATTAGAAAGAACTTCTTCATAGTTAGAGTGGCCAAAATCTGGAATGGGCTCCCAAGGGCCCAAGGGAGGTGGTGCTCTCGCCTACCCTGGGGGCCTTCAAGAGGACGTTAGATAAGCATCTAGCTGGGGGCATCTCAACCCAGCCCTCTTTCCTGCCTATGCAGGGGGCCGGATTTGATGATCTATTGAGGTCCCTTCCGACCCTAACATCTATGAATCTATGAATCACTATGGGGATATTCATGTAAGAGCACAGACAGTTATCAAAAAGACCAGGATCTCTTCCTCATACTCTGTGTACAGAGTGGCATGAATCTTGGATTTTTTTTCCCTTCTAGGACCTGGGCTGAGCAAAGCCCTTCATTCTCATTAGGGCTAAAATCTGGAAGGTTCGCTCATGCATCTTTAAGAAGATAGGGTTCTACCCAGTAATGAGTAGAACTGTATTAGCAAGTCAGTGCAAGGTCACTGTATTGTGGATTTAGATGTGCTACCTGTGCTTAGCGGTATACAGGTTTGCATTAGTTATTATGAAATGTCACAATAATTGTGTATTATGAAATGCACAGATATTAATGACACAAATTAAAACAATGTTAACAAACCTCATCTTTATAGCAAACCCTCAGATGGTGAAGAACTCTGTAGGCCTAAACCCAACTCAAGCCCCTTATTAGAGTGAATGCTTATCATTTATACCACAAAGACTTCTTCAGGTTATGACAGGGGCCTGATGGAATCCTGGCAATGAACGATTGGTGTTCATGGAGCCTGGATGTGTTTGGATCATAGGGAAAGGGGAATATTATGAAACTAACTCTTCAAATACATGATAACCACAAATAACATTTGAAAAGTGCCAGCCTTGATCTGAAAACATTGTGCAACTGTGCACAATCATGCAAAACAATGCCAATGATCCTGAAATACATCCTAAAAATCTACACAGGAAAAATTGCTTGCACCTGACTTGTAAAGTTACATATGACAAAGATGACAAAAGGTGGTGTAACAACACTGAAATGTCATTTTCTGTGACAGCTTGGCACTTCCATACAGTTAGCACCAGGTCTTTTGTTTGTTCTCTAAGGTGGGGTGCAGTAGGAAGGGAGAAGGCTCTTCCCCACTCTCTCGCTGACATTTTTCTAGTAATTACACAGTATGAATTCCTGGAACCAGAAGTTATACCTAGCATGTTACGTTCACCCAAAAAGTCTGTAATATGGTTTCTTTTCTTTTTCAAAGATGGTTTAAAGCTGGAATTCTTTGAAGTTTGGACATTGAAAAGAAAAACCAAACAAAAAAAAGCTGTTTTGCAGACTTGTCTCATGTTAGCTTGTCTGAGTTTGCAGCCCTATGGGAGTTTTGCTTCATTCTGCTCTTTAAATATTGTTTCTCAGAAAAGGTAAAAGGAGAGAGAGGAGGGGAAAATCTCTCCCTCCTTGTAACTGTTCCCACAGTCTGGAGTTCCACAGCTGGAATGAACGGAATTCCGATAACATTCTGTTGTTCAAAAATGCAAAAATCACCCAGACTGCGCAGAGAGACAGCTTTAGCAGAACATTGCACGGAGCTTCAGATTACCAGAGAATGAATGATAAAATAATTAAAAACACCGTCGCCCCAGAAAAATCAAATTACTATGAAAATAGCACATTCCATCTGATCAGGACACTGGAGAATGCTTTAGAAAAAAGAACTAGTTGTGATGACTTTGTGTCTGGCTCTTTCTTTTCTTTCTTCTTTTGTCTGTACTGAAACTTTTCATTGACCACTTTGACTTTACATGTTGGAGAGACTTCTTTGTCTTCCACTTCCTAAAATATTTAGGGGCTCCAGCTGAACACTTTGTTTCTAAACCTAAGACAAACCTTTGTTTCTGTTCCCTGTGTGACACAAACTATTACAGCTGCAATCTGCAAGCCAAGTATTAGACCCCAGGGGTGTAGTGCTGTTCTTAGCCATGAAGACAGCGGTGAATCTGTCAGTTGCGGAGAATGTATATTCACTGTGGACCACCCCGGCTTCATTAATATCTGCCAGTAGTCAAGTTGAATGTCCTTGGAAGCTTTCTGTAGTAAACAGGAATAAATCAGTTAAGACAATCTGGGTGCTGGATATTATAAGTATGGTGCTTATAACTATTGGTGATTCAGATCCACAGCCTACAAGAGGTACAAGACCAACAAAATCTCATTTGGCTACATCAGTACTTCAATAAGCAAAGCATATTACAAGTCACATACAAGCCGAAAGCAGAAGAACTTATTTTCTAGAATTGCCCTGGAGTTCGAGTTTACAAAAGAAGAGTTTCTGTTGCAGTAGCTACAAAGCTATGAGATGAAGGATTCCCCTATGCTTATCTCTTGCAGTGCTCACAGTGTATTATGTTTTCTGAATTGCAGTTTAAGCATTTTGAATAATAGCTTTCATCTTTTTCTCTTAAAGCAGCTGCTGAAGAATAACTGGAAACCAAAGACATTCCAGATTGTGAAGATTAATTTTTCTCTTGTTCAAAATATGATTATTTAGCAGTTGTGAGCACTTCCTTCAGACTTAAGTTAGCAAGTGGTGCACTCTTAGGCAGCTGTATCAGTTGCTTGTGAAACTGAATCACTCAGTTTTGGGGTTTAGAGCTCTCTCCTCCAGTATGGAGAGCAGGTTTACATATGAAACACATTCTCCAGCCACTATCCTGTCTCCAACTTCTTCTGTGCAAAATAGTAAAGTAGTGATCACCAAGCTCCAATAGTGTGTGACATCAGTCACTATCCTGGATGTCTCATTTGGACAGAGCCATGAGACTCCTTAACTGGCATCAAAAGGGGACTTCCTCATGGACAGGGAGGCTGGGTAATGGAACTCTGCTCTTGCTGCTATTATTAACATGCTGTTAAAATGCCACAAGCTATTAACATACCTTCACAAGGCAGTAGGTGTACATGGCCTTCAACTACAGTGGTTCCAGATATTCTTTCTGGGAGGACTCAAAGAATAGCAAGGGGTAACTGCTCTTCTGCTCTTAATGCCCTCACTTACAGGATCCTGCAAGATCCTGTGCTATCCCTGCTTCTCTACAATAGTTACTAGGGCTGTGCAAAAACAGAACTGTTTTGCTTTGACTTCTGTTTTGACGTTTCGATGGAACAGTGTTTCATTTTGAGTTTAGTTTCATTTGAAAGCACTGCTCCATTTCATTTTGTTGAAACAATTTTGCTGTTTCAATGCTGTTTTGAGTTTTGCCCACCCCCTTGGCGGAGTCTGACAGAGCCCTCCCCGGGGTGTGGGCAGGAGGTTGCCACTGCCACCCGGGACTGGTGCTGAGAGCTTTAAGTTGGTCTGTAGGAAAAATGTTCTAATTCTAAGCATAACTAAACCGTGGATTAGATTAGAGAGGCATGGGGCTTCTGGAGGTTTTTTAAAAGCAGATTAAATATCTGTCAGCAATAGTTCAGGTATAGCTGATCCTGCCTTGGGGTAGGGATGGATGAGAGGTCCAACTGAAGTCCTTTCTGTTCCTATTTTCTATTACTACATTATTCAGAATGCTGTAATGGAAAGTTTAACAATAAAAAGTGTAAAATCAGAGCATGGCCAGTAGAGCCTGGATTACTCTTGAGGAGTTCAAAAGAATTTAGCTTGACCTTAGATCAGGTTACAGTTGTAGGGCTAGCTGTTAGTAAAGATATCTTTTCACATGAACCATTTATGTGGGTCTAAGCCAAGGTAAGCTTAGAGGTATATCGACTCTGTGAAAGATAAACTGTGAATTAGAGACAAATTTTGCAATTCTTGTCTATGAAAAAGCTATATTCTTAGAATATCTCTTTCAAATTGACAGGTTCCTTTGAACTCTGGTATAGATTATTCATCAGATTGTTTCATGCTTACATTTATTTCATTGCCTTAATGTAAAGACCCCAAACCTGACTTAATTCATTCCAGATTATGTTGCTTCTACGTCAAAATCTTTGGCATAAGGTAATTCAGTTCTCTCTCCCCAGATGTCCTGGTTTCTTTAGTGAAATGTGTAATAGGAGACATGGCTTAAATCCGGCTTTTGCCCAACACCACAAGAACATTTTACAAATCGGTCTGTGCCATAGTGAGGAAATATATAACGATGAGCTGGATATCTTGCAAACCTCCCACAAAGAACTTGTGGCTTTCATTGACTAAATTCCCTGGCACATAAAAAAAAAAAAAAAAAAAGATTATAGAGGTAAGGAAGACTCACACTCCCCCCTGGGGTATCTCCATGAAGTTAATGAAATTACATCAGGGATGATTTGGTTGATTATGCAAACTGTAAGAACGCTGACTGAAAAGTTCATTAAAAGGCTGATGGGGAAAGCAATGATACAGACTGGTTCTACCAGTAGGTCTAACCTCTGCAATGTCTCTTCCTTTTCGGTGATTTGCTCCCCAGAGAGACAGGCAAGGGGAGTCTGGTTTACTGGGACTATATTGTAAGCCCTTTCTGTGGGCTTGGCCTGAGTAGGTTTCTTATGTAACTTCACCCACACATGCATGCTTTGAACACATGTACAAGTTAATTTCAAAATCGAGTTCATTGCCACAATTTTGGTTGGGATAACAATGTTAGAAATTTAGATATTTCCCTGACATACAAGTTCTATTATAGCAGAGGTGAGGACTAGGATGAAACTATGTGTAGTGTTTATATGATGTAGAAGCCAAAGTTTTTCTATGCAACTTACTCAGATTTTACATGTTTAAGTCTAAGTAAGTTATCCACACAAGCTTTACCTAACTGCTTAGGCACCTAAGGGGTTGTTTACACTGTTGTAGGCTGTTGGTCCAGCACAGAGGGCCCTGCCTACATTTCACCTACCTGAATCCGCTGGCAGGCTCCAAAACCAGAAACACATCAGTGGGCTCATCTACATGAGATGTTTACCGCAGAATTGCCTAATTAGCTCCCCAGTAAATCTCAGTAACTACACATGCAGCCCTATTAGGCTGCAGTAAACTGATAAATGACATCGTAGGTTAGTACTTGTAAAAACAAGTACTGTCCTGAGGCAGCATTATATAGCGTGCAGCACCGCACATGTAGATGCTGACGTAGCTAGCTGGCCCACAAGGGTGCTTCAGTGCAGGGGCTGCCTGCCGGCTAGCCCCACACTGTAGCACCATTGTGCCCCAGCCAGCCCCTCCGCAGCATTGTTCTGTTGTTAAACAGTTTTGGGACAGACCCAAAGGTGGCGCTATTTCTGTAGCAAGCTAACAGGGGCGTTGGTTGTAGCAGTGTTGGTCTAAGGACATAGGCAGAAAAGGTTCTTTGGGTAAATGTGGTATCTTTTATTAGATCAAATAAATAGCTGGAAAAATTGTTCTTTGTCAGCTTTCAGGCACAAATGCCCTTCTTCAGGCATAGGGAGAATCTGCTGTTGTTTTGTGTACTTCTGGAGGGAATAGCAGTCAGTATGGAAAATGCAGTTCTGTGACTCTCTCTCCAATCTCTCAGTTCTAATCCTCAAAGGGAATTTAAAAAACATTTTTTGTAGATGAGCCTATGAACTTCATTTCATAAATCTACTGGATACAAAAAATCATGGACTAATGGCACTATGGGACTACAGTAAAAGCTTTGTTATCCGGCACCCATGGGGAATGGGGGGTGCCGGATAACAAAATATGCCAGTTAACTGAGCAGCCTGAATAGGCGTCTTTTCCTGTTCAGGCTGCTGCCTCTCTCACTGCGTCTGGGACATCACTGCCCCTCCCACTGCCCCTCCTGCCACATCACAGCCCCTCCTGTGGGCCCTGTGGGCCCCGAGGGATAGGGAGGGGCGCCCCACGCAAGCTGCTATGCCCTGGGTTGTGGGGGCTCGGTGAAACCAGAAGTGCCATGGTGGGCACTTCTGGTTTTGCTTTTCCCTTACAAGCCGGCATGCCGGTTAATAGAGCATGCCAGCATGTAAGGTGCCAGATAGTGCAGCTTTTACTGTATTATTATTAGGACTGTATGCCAACTGTCAGCATGCATCCTCAACAAATATTCCATCCTGTGCTTTATGCCTGCCTCTACCATCAGTTGGACGGAGCGCAGCTGAGGACATTTGTCTTGCCAGTACATCTGTTTAGCAAATATAGGTACTCCCACTGAAGAGACCAAGCATCTTTCAAGAAGTGCTAATGAGTTAGCTGTACCCTTACCTCTCACAGGAGTCAATGTGAGGTGAATATCTGCAGCTGAACTCTATCCAATTGATGGCACAGCCCATTCTCTAGGCCCTCCTCATTTAGAAGGGATTTGAACCTGCAATTCTGACTTCCCAGCATTGTGCTCAAACCACCAGACCTGCACTAGGCGTTACCCAACATGGCATGCAGCCTTCCCCTTGAAGCTGGCCCACTGGACAACCAGGAGGAGAAGACGACAGGTGGAGCCAGGAGAAAGAGATCAAGTCAGGGCAAGTATGGTACAGTGAGATAGATGTGGCCTTGGCCCTGGCTCCTGCCACCAGCAGTGGAGAAGCTATCCTAATACTCTTTATCATTTTAGTAACAGTAAATATGGTCCTATTCAGCCCTCCAGGAGGTCCCAACCAGTCCTACTTTCCAATCATTCTAAAGTCAAGTGTAGTACAGCTGTTACGGTCAGGAGAACCCAGATCTCTTACTTTGTGGATAAGTGCTCTTATACATTAAGTTATTGGTTCAAAAAGTGAGAGGGGCTCCTGTCCTCCACCATCAAACACGTGCGAGCTGTGATTTCTCTGTGACTAAAATTTTGGGACTTAACTCAGCGTTATGTTCATACCTGGGTGATTCTGTTCCACCCAGATACCTACATGGTCAGAATGCAGCCTTTGGAATATAGCTACATAGAATCCAAATTGTGCATACATGCCAACCATTGCACATATGCAGTTCTGTAAGCTCTGCTTAAGTGCATCAAAGTCAAATGGGATTTACCTGTATATGCTTGTATGCTATGATGCATCTCTCCTCTCTGAGGATCATCACCTTGCCATGGTGGAGAGGCTAGTATGTTCCAATGACCCTGAGATTGATGCCATCCGGAGCTCATGCTCCTGGTAGGGTCACCCATGGCAGTAAGGTCAAGAGGGAGGTTCCAGACAAAGAACGATCCAAGAAGTCCTCAACGGCAGAGCAGGCGGAGGAAGGGTGCGGCCCCAACGGCTGTGAAGGTGGAAGAAGGCTGCAATGGAGAAGTGGTCCCAATTGTCATGGTTGGCCATGCCACTGAACCTGGCCACCAACCACCAAGACTATGTGGACCTGACTGTACACCGGAGTCCCCACGCTAAACATGCCACACAGAGGCTTCCATCAGGTCCAAAAGCCCTGTGGTGATGGAGGATTGGTGACAGGGGCAGGGCTGTGATACCTGGAGGCCCCCAGGCAAGAATCTGTACGCAGGCGGTGGATGCACAATGGTCATTGGGCACCTGTGTCGGGACGGGTATCCTTCATCAGCTGCATCCGTGACTGAGTAGCCCTTTCTAGGATACACTCTGCTCAGCCCAATGGGGAGGGGGCTAGAATCCCACTTCCTCATGCAACAACATGCCCCCATTGCCAAAGAATGTGTGTATCCAGAATCAGGCTTCTCAGTCACCTGAGGACCCATCAAGCCTGACAGACATCAACCTTGACTTCGAAGGACCGCTGCTGACGATGATGCATCTCTGCTGTGCGTATTTGTAGTACATAGGGGCCAGGGGCCAGGAAGTCTTGCATGGGTTCTGACTAAAAGTTAACAAAGTACTGTACAAAGTACTGTGCCTTGTACCAAGTCCTCTTTCTCCAAGGTGTAGAGAACCCCAAAGCAAACCCAGTATGCAGTACTTCTCCAGTATATAAAGAAACCATAATGAGAAAGTTTCAAACTGAGCTAACTGTAGGGGATAACGAAATAGCAAGACCAAAAAATGCATTGGGGTTTTATAGTATTTTTTTTATCCAATTTTAATGAGAGAGATTTCCACAAGCATCAAGAGAAGCAGGCAAAATCTTTACTGCCAACATGACGTGCCTGTGTTCTCAAGATCTTAACACTCATAACAGGGATGTGGAATAAGTTGTTTGGAGATGTCAGCAAGACCACAAATGGCTTGAGAAGAATTAAGCAAATTTTTAAAATCATAGACTACAGGCAGCCTGTGGGAAGACCCCCAGTACACAAGGAACATGTATTTGGCTTACACAAGGAGTTTGCAGCTGTGTTTTTAATATAAGCTGAAGCTTGGGCTATAACTAGATTTCACTGGATGGCTTGTAAATTAGAGTGATAGCAGAGAGGACTTTTGATTAAATGGTAGATTCAACCAAACTTAGCTGCATCAGAAGCCATTTTTGGTGCCTTTTAGCATACTGTGATTAACCCATATTGAACATGAAACTTATAAAACGGAGGTAGAATTGGATCTCAACATAAACCCCAATCCCATATTAGAACAGTTTTTATTTTTTATGGAGCTTTAAAAATTAAAGATGAAGGAGACAGAGGAGATTTTAAATTGTTTTAAAAAGTTTGAAAAGATGATCAATATATTTAACACTAACTGTCAGACTTGATCCCTGCCTCCAGAAACAACTAGCAGTGTGATGGTTTCAGTTTGGCAGCCGAGTGCCCCCATATTCATAGATTTAGGCCCCAGAAGGATCATTCTTAAATCTACAAACTGTCTCGTGCAGACTTTTTTTTCCCCCTCAAAGAATATCCAATTACTGAATGCTGTGCAGGGAGTACCTGGGGAAATAGTAAAAGGAAATACAGCTGAGAGCCACTGTGGTTTGACTCCTCTCCAGATACTTTGAAAATATTTTGGCAAAAACAAGATTTTAAGTAAAACTGTTTCCTTTGGTAACATACCCAGGACTGCAGGTTTTACATTTTTGTACTTAGTATATTGAGCCAAAATTATATATATATATATATATATAATACTGTGTGAGAATGCTATATGTGTGGTGGCAGTCTTCAGGAAAAGAGATGGAAAGCAAGGGGGCCAGAGGTGGGGGAGGGGGGAATTGAGCAGGATGCATAAAAGGAGCAAGGAGAACACATATTTTGAATTTTTATAGTTCTCTGAGAAGAAAAATAGCAGCAAGTCTTTCCTGCTAGAAAGTCTCTGGAGTGCATTAGACAAGTCAGAGCTGAGTGTCAGAAACCAAAATGGTTGTTTGCTCATCAAAGGATGACTGTGATAAAAGAGGGGAAATTAAATTGTGATTCATTTTCTGCCATCCTGTTGGTAGGTACTGCAAAAAGAGTAATAGCTTAAATTTATTGTGGTAAGTAGGGATTCCTTGTAAATGAAATGGGAATCCCTGGAGAATTTACCAGTATGATTCTCTCTTGCTCTTCCTTGAGGTTTTAGTGAGGGTAGTAGGAGGAGTGGTCAAGTACTTTCCAAAAATATTGTCTATATGAAATGGGCCCCTGATTAATTTTGAAATATATTAGATGTAGTATTAATTCCTTTGCTTGTCTTGCAATGTTTGACTGTTTGGTTGCCATTAATAGAATCAATTATACGCACAAAATCTAACTCCCTCATCTTTGTTTGTATTTCTAATACCCTTCTTCTATCATCTCTTCACCTTCTGACTTGCAGTGAATGCATGTTTAATTTTCTAACGTTGGCCTCTGAAACGATGCAATCCAGTGCAGAAATACGCTCAAACTTCCTGAGTTAATACTCTTAGGATGGCATTCTTGTGGCATACAGATTTTTCTCACAAAATTGTTTATACCCACTGCTTAAAGTGTAAGCTGGAAATATCACAAAAATAGCCTTTTTGTGAGATTGTGGCAATTCTACAATGTGTAAGTGCAGAAAACTATGAAAACCAGAAACCTGGGAGAAAAATTGTCAGCTATGTATTTCAGAACTTCCTCAAGTTTTCTTGGTGGGTTTAGCTATATACAAGTGCAGCATTTTGATGATAATGGTGTTGGGTTACTCTGGAACCAGGGTCATTCATATGTATGCTAATTAAAACGTCAGGATTCACCATACATTCTGCAGTTGAGTTGAATACAAAGAGTCTCCCAAATCTAATGTTATCTAGTGTCAAATCCCAGGCTGCTTAATGTAATACCAAACTTGTAAGAATGATGCTGCATGAACCACAGACATATTTATTCAGGAATGCACATTTTGAATTTGAGTTGCAGTTGAAAGTGAGTATAGATGTACTCCCTGTTTTTGTCACTGATCTCTGGTGGCTGTTGGTTGTAAGTGGCTATGTTCACATATTAATTGGCATATTTGCACTAAAAGTTCTCTTGTGCAATAATAAAATGACCTTGGTTTTTCAATTACAATTGAAAATGCAGTTACTAAAAGGCTTGTGGACCTTCATGAAATGAAGCAGTGAAGCACAGAAAAATGAATGTAGCAGAGAAGAATATTGGGTTGGTAAATAGACTAGATGAGCCCTTCCTTTAGGTGCTGGTAAGTTTAGCTGTATACTTCTTTGGGAATACACAGTTGCATAGTCTTGTCTTTGTGGTGTGCACTGTCACTTTTTTGTTTCAGGGAGTAATGAAAGGAAATCAGGGGTAAGATTAGTTGTTTTCAAAGGCTTCTCTAGTACAGTACAAGAACTGCATGGAGGTAAAGAACGGGAACCTTATCTCCCATAAAATCAATGAAAAATCTAGCTCTTTTGTGGATTTGTGAAAAGGTGTGCTCATCGAGAACAGTTTATTAATTTCATCCCCATCTGTGGCAGTAAGTTTATCAATGCCCTCATGCGTTTGGATAATTTTCAGGTGGACATCTGATGTCTTTGCCCCTTTTTCCAAAAGTAGCACTTCAGGAACAGTTCTTACATCCTGAAACAGTTTGTTAGAGCAACAATATTTATGTGGGTCATGTGGACTTTTATAGTGCTAAAAGCAAGGGCGGAAGTCAGCCTCTTAGGCTCCCACAACTGTTAAGTTTAAGTTTTCCCAAACTCTGGAGTCATATGGTATTTTTTATTGGAATTACATGAGATGTTAATTAAATGTTAGTTGGAGTCTTCAAGACCAAAAAAAAAAAGAAAAGAAAAAAGAAAAAGGAGAGAGAGAGAGACAGAGACAGATGGAGACTATTGGAGGGTTCTGTAGAGGGACTGGGTTGACACAACTTATAGACTGGAAAGTCTAATCGAGGATGGTTTGACTGAATAAGATTTCATCAGCGGGAGGAAGACTGGAAGTATTTCTTTACTGAATTTACTTGAACTTACAGCTTTGGTTGTCATTTGAGGAATTAATAAGGTGTTGAGTTCATTCTTCTTTCACTGAACCAGTTAGAGCTGGTATGAAGTATGAGAGGCTTTGTTCATGGGAGAAAAACTACCAGCATGAAAAAGGTAAAAATGTCCAGTAACTGACAACTTGCCTCCTTTCTTTGCCAGCCTAAATCTGTTTTCTTAGAGGCTAAGCCTTATTGTTCTTTATACCTTACTGAATTCCTTAGTTATTACACACTGAAACATAGTCTGTTCAACAATGTCTGTATAGCCTACTTGTAACAATATTTTAATACCCAGTACTTATAACCGATACATTGTGGTTTTTGACAATTTTTAACTTTAGACTCTATTTTTTCATCTCTTCATGATTCTCAAAAATCGTATCTAGTTACTCAAGAAATGTGAAAGAATCATCAAACCCAGCATTGATGGAGAAAATAACTTTACACTAGTAAAGACAAAAACAATGCACATGGGGTTAAATTGGAGTTTTGTATTTCCCCAGAAATAGACAAGGAGCCAGATTTCAACTAAATCTCATTATCATGTCTCTGGTTCTTCTCTTTCTTTGATGAGGAGGTGGTGCTTTGTGTCAGGCTTGTACCTGATATACATTGCTTTCCTTTCATGTAACTCAGTTGTGCCAGTCCAGTAATTCTCAGCCAGGGTGCTGCGGCACTGGTAGGAGTATAAACACTACATATAATTCACATGATAAACCCAGAAATTTCACATAGGAATCTATATTTTCAAAAACATCCTGACCCATTGTGGTTTTTCAGAGTCCTTTGCAACAGAAGAATTGCTCTACTATTTTTCATGGTCAAAAAAAGGAATGAAAGCTAAGAACCATGAATGACGCAAGCCCCCAGAGGCTGAGGGCGGGGCACAGTGACTGCCCACAGGCGGCATGGCAGGTGTGAGCGGGGAGCTCCTGCAGGCGGCCTTGGTGGTGGCAGGTAGGGGGTGGCAAGTGCCAACCGGCGATTGGCGACCACCCACAGCTGCCACAGGCAATGTTGGTGGTGGCCAGTGGTGATCGGGGACCTCCCACAGATGCTGCTGGCTAGATGGGGGGGGGGGGGGGGGCGCAGAGGTGGCAACTGCCAGCAGGTGCCGCCAGCAGCATCGACGGTGCTTTTTTCAGGGGGTGCACTGCCAATCTCAGGGGGTGCACGTGCACTACTGCTAAGAACTGTTATTTTCCAAGGGACATCTTGAATCTAACGTGGGCTGCCTTGAGTGTAAAAAGGTTAAGATCTCTTCACTAGTCAGTGTGCTGATGGGGTGGGGGCATAGCAGCCCTGCAGAGACTGTTCCCTTTCCTTGGGAATCCGCATACCCTGCAGAGGGCTATAAGTCCCCAGCATTGACAGAGCTTCAAGTCCTTCAGCAAAAAATGACTATCTGTAGAGCAAGGAAGGTCCTATATGTTGTCAGCACCTCCAGACACTTTGAAAGAGGAAAAAGAAAATATCGAGAAGAGTTCTCTATATAATCACCACTTAGGAAGAGAAAAGGTCAGAATGGAAAAAGCGTTAGCACAACTAATTAGAGAAGAATTAATTTGAGGAAAGTATTAGACCTGTGCATGTCCAGTACAAAGAGATTTAGGGTCATCTGTTCCTTATGTGCTGAGTATGTTCCATTAACATGGGATGCCAGGAAGCTTAATCTATACATTTAATTTCTCAAAGAGTTCAGAGCTTTTGTGGTAAAATTTTAAAATCTTGTATTTTCTGTTTTCCAAGACAAAATCTATGCTGGAGAAAATGCTTTGCTTATTTTCTGATTCAGTGGCTTTCGGTGTATCAGGGAAGATGAGTGAGCTCTTGGTGTGAATCCCTGCAGATTAATTTTTTGTTCTTGTTGTTGTTTGCATTACTACTTATAGAAAAATAATTCAGAATAGAACCTGTTTCTTTACTGGTTTAATTGTGTTTTTGGAGGCCTCCTAAAGATACTTTCCCAGCCTGTAGAACCCTCAAATGTAAATTTTTTTAGATGAATTAACTTTTTGGAGGAATGGAATTTGCATGCTAGTGACATTCCTGGCATGCTAGTGACATTCCTTCTTTCCTCCTCCTCTGAGCTAAAGTGCATTGAGTTAATGCTGAAACTGAATCCCACTCGTATTGTTTTTCTGTCAAAACTAAGCATTCCAAGCTTTCCCTTGTTTGAATATGCTAGTTTGTCAGTGATCTGCTTTTGCTGAATTAGCATAGTATGGGCCACAGTGGTTTTTAAATGATACTTAGGACATCATCATGTTGACTATCTAATGTTAACATTGGTTTAACCTTTGCTATCTTAACTAGAATGCATTCTGATGTACTTTTTTAATTAAGAAAACCAAACTTGAATCCTACTTATGGTTTCCATCACAGTGGCTTAAATTGGAAGAGGTGCAGCAGGTGCAGTGAAATGTTAAGCAGCCGCCTGAAACACTTTCTTTCGAACACACATGAACTGTGTTTGGCAGGAGACAGGGAGAAGCTGGAATAGAGACATCTGCTGGCTGAGCTGGAGAGCCGTGTGAACAAGAATGCTCATTTCACTGTCCTGGGATGTTTTTACTTCATTATTTGATTTGTTTGTTTGTTTGTTTGTTTTCCAAATGCTTTTATCAGCTTATACTACAAATGTGTGTCCTAAATTGATCAGAGAGTTGCTAAAAATTGAACCACCTAACATCTGCCTTCATCCAAAGCCTTTACAGCTTTCATTCTCCCCCACCCTTTCAAAAACCTGGAAAAACAGATGGGCTTTGCATCAAGCCCTTATTGCCAACAGATTTGGGCTCAGAGAGGCCATGTTGGGAAAAGAGCTCTGGAGCCAAGGCAACCTGTTAGAAACCTCCTTCAAGTAGAACCAGAAAAATGTTTAGTTCCCAAATAGCTTGGAACAAACCGACAACCTGAATTACCCCAACCGAAAGTTGGTGCCCCTTTTAGAGCACTGCCCTAATGAGGTCCATGTTTGAAGCACTGAATTTTAAGACAATATTCATGGGATTCCAGAATAGAGAGTTGGGGCTCCATCAGTTGTGCCAACATAATTAACAGAAATACAGGAACATAGAAACTTAGGACCAGAAGAGGACCTCTTGGGCTGTTGGGTCTAGTCCCTTGATATTATAGACAATCACATTTGTCCAGTACGGTTCACAGAAACATCCATTCTAGCCCTGCACACCTTCCATAGCCACAAAGTACTTGATAACAAATAAACAAGTCCTAGAATGTGCCACAGGGAGAGAGTAAAAGAGACCACAGTGCCATCAGTGTTTTCATTCCTTACAATGGCAAGGAATTAGGTACAACAAGCCCAACTGTTCCTAGGAAGTGAAGTTTACTCCACATTGCAGTGGAAGACAAAAAAAAAAAATCCAGTAGTCTTTTCCAGTCTGACTTGAGGTGAATTTTGATGGATGGGACAAAATATGGACAGTGAATAACAACTAATACATTTGGGAGATGAAATAAATAGTAGCGTCATCATCATTTGAAACACTCACTGGGTGCATCTACACGTGCAGTTAGTGCACCTCAATAAACTCCAGTGGAGTTTGCACAGGAGTCAGTTGCTCCTAGGCACCCCGCCTTCATGTGCACCCGGGCCACAGCAGTTTGAGCTAGGAAAGGGAAGCCCCAGCTGGCCCCAGGTTCTAGGTCATGCTGTCAGGTGGTGGAGGAGCTGGCTGGGGCATGAGAGTGTCCAAAGAGCAGAGCCTTGTAGGCAGATAGCAGGCAGGGGTCTGGTCCCCTGCTGCCTGGGCTGATTGGACACAATCGATGCCCGGGTCAGTGTTTACACACGCATTTAGGTGCAGTTATTTTTGCCACTGTAAGATAGTACTGTCCCTGACAGTACTACATTACGGTAGTGAAAATTAGTTTGCTCCATTCTAATCATGTGTAGACCGTGATGTTTTACACCACAGCAAATTAGTCTACTGTGTAGTAAAGTGCATGTGTAGATGCACCCACTGATTCTCACTTATGCTGCCTAAGTTGTTTTCCTGAACAAGAACATATCTATGTTAAAGGGTAAGTAATTTTGTTAATTAGAACGGCCTTCACTTGGTGGCCCATCCCGCTAATTATTCTGTGGATAAGACACTGTAAATTTGGGTCAAAATGTGTTGCATATCTTCAGAGGGAAATGCTGGCTTTAAGTTGGTAGCACTCTCTGAGGTACAAGAAGTGCTGAAAAATAGGTCTGCACCCTTTCTGTTGGACTTATTCCTCCTGAGAAGTGAAGGTCTGTGGGAGAAATGGAAATAGCTATTGTTTTTCTGTGGATGATGGGTTGCAGCTTCTACTAAGGAAGCTGTTTTTTTAGCCTTTTTTAAGGAAACTAAGATTTGATGCCGATGGAATGGCTAACTGTTATCAAGAATCTTCTAATCTTCTATTCTTAGTCAAGATCATCGAACAGGCTATGGTAAGATGTATGAAAGCACGTAGGGGGCTGACTGACCTGCAGCTCCCCACTGTCGCTCCTGGCACTTTACAGGGAGCATCATGAGTTACAGTGACTCCCCCCCAGCCCAACAGATGTTCTCCATTGGATCCAGGGGATGAGGGATCAAGCTCCATTTTGGTGCCGGCTGCATGTCTGCAGCCTCTCTCCCCTAGCCTTCAGCTCCAGTGCTGTCTTCAGGATGGGAGGGTGGGGAGGGAGTTCAGTCTGGTTTGCCCAGCCTCCACTGGAGTGGGGTGGGGTGGATTGCAGCCTCCAATCCATGCCCCCCTCCAGCACAGGCTGGGCAAACCACAGACTGAGTTCCCTCCCCTCCCTCTGCCCCTCCTATCTGGAAGACAGCACTGGGTTTGAGGCTGGGTTGCATGAGCCCAGTCCCTCTGCTGGGCAGGCACTGACAGAAGTTAATGAAGGTGTTCCACTTTGGAGTGTGTTCATCTGAACCCTCATGCAACAAGGGTTAATTTGTCACATGATCAGGTACTTTTAAAGTGCTCTGCAGCTGTGCACTTCTGTCAGGGCATAGATATAGAGCACTTTCAGGGGGCTGATTTCACAACAAAATGTCACTTCTATCAGCACCCCTAGATATGTTACACCTCCTTGATCCTTTTCAGTTTAGGTACAAACATAGGTACAAGACAGTCAGCACTGGCAGCTTTTGAAAATTGACCATCCATGCTGATATTACTGTATCTACAACAGTGTTCAGTACCAAGGGTAGTGTTGACCCATTTGAAAACTGCAGCCAGAGTAAGGGCAGTTCTTTTTCCTTGCTGAGCACTTCCTGGGGTGAATTCAGGCAGTTGCTGCTACTTAGTATTGTCATATGGAAGTTCACAGTGTTCTGTCAGTGGTTGTTGGAAAGGTTGGTAAGAGAGCGTAGTAAAATCAATTGGTGCATGTGCAGCAGTCAACTTAATTAGTATCTTTGCAGAAGTACCGCATGTGCTGCATTTGTCTCTAATTTTATCATATGTAGTCAAGTCCATCTACAACATCCTTATCAAAAATGGAAGTCTCAGGCCTATTTTTCATAAAGCAGAAAGAAAAGAAAAAAAAAACTTTACAGATGCTTAAAAAAAACCCATATATATAAACCAACATCCTTTCTTAACATGAAAGGCCTGATTCAGCAGTAGATTCCATCTGTTTTGTATAGTGCAAAGGACCTGGAAATCTGGCTCGGTCGGCTGGTCTGCAGCAATATAACAACTGTTCTGTTCATAAACTGTTCCGTTGAGTCTGGTTTAGAATTGTTCTGAAGTTTCTGACTTGACAACTTATTGCAAAAATAATAACATTTATATGAAAAAGTTCAAAATGGGACTCCCTTAAAAGTACTATCACAATAGTAATTAGATATCTTATTTCTGCTGTGGCTCTCAATTGCAAATGATAGAGGTAAAACTAGTGTATAGGTTAGAATGAAGCCCTTTAAGCTAGAGTGATGTTTCCTTTGGCATCGCTAAACCAATAACGGTGAATGCTAGGGAGGATAATGAATAGGGGATAGATCACTTTAGAGATATACCCAGTTCAGTGCTCTCCCTTTAAAGTATTCTATCACTGTCAGAGATAGGATACTGGTCTAGATGGACCATTGGTCTTACCATTGTATGGCACTTCCTATGTTCTTATGTTCTTCAGTGCATTGCTGCTTATTCAGGCTGGGGTATCAATAGAGGTAAGATATGATGTGAGTCAAATTAGTTCATGGTGTGCTAGAAACTGGTATTCCTTAATCATGTTAGTTTGATGGGCTTTTGCCTTTATTTTTCTTTCCTTTTACCTTTTTTGTAGACCCATAGAACATAAATAAGCAATTTTTCTCATAAAATTTAAACAAATTATTTCAGGGTTTTTCTTAAACTAAATTATATTATTCATCTTTTTTCTTTTAGATGATCTGTACTTTTTTCTGGTTAACCTTTTTTCAGCCTCAATGTTCTCTTCAGCTAATAGCGCAACATGTAAGAAATAGCCTGGTCCAAATCAATTTCTCAGGATATTGTTAAACTTCAGGGATCAGGCCTATTTTGGTAAGGAAGTTCCTCTCTACTCAATTACAAGAAGCTTTGGGTTTTAGAGTTTAGCTGAACTAGTGAGAAGGTGGGATTATCCATCCATCCTTGTTGGAAATTGGGTCAAAAAGCTTTAACTAATGGAGAGAAGATATTGTGAGAGAAAACTAATGAAGACAGTTTGGCAATTTGGTTATTTTCTATGGAGCCCAATGTCAGTTCCTTTATAATGCTTAGGAAGACTTTTCTTTTGGCTTCACCTTTCCCTGAAGGGATGCAAATCAACAAGTCTACATAACTTGCTCTTAAGCAGAGATGTAGGGTTGGAAACTTGTAGCTGTTGATGTTGTAGCTGTAGATATTGTAGCTTTTATTGCAGGAGCTGTACAGCTGGGAGAGATGTTAGACAAGCTTTCAGGATTGAGTGTCGCCTTCAGGTCCGAGGAAGAACAAGTGTGTTGTAAACTAAATACCAGTTAAAACATGTCTTAACTCCATAGGTATAAGAAAATAGGCACTTAATGGGGTGGAGGCAGGCTTCTTAAGCAGAACAACCACATCATAATGAACCCCCATACGGTTGTGAGAAAAGTTCATTAAAATAAGATATTCACCATAATAGCGTTAGACAATCTTCCTTAGAAGGATATTGGCTCCTGCTATTGGGATTGTTAAACATATGGGAGGAGAAGATGATTATAAACTGTGTTTGTCATTATAAGATTATGCTATGCCATCTTTGCATGTATAATGAAAGGATTTTGTAAAGGAACACCTTAGATTGCTCTGTGCCATTTTGCACGACTCCTGTGATTGACTGATTATATTATTGTTATTTTATTATTATAAATTAATTTGTTTATTATTTATGTATATAAGTGCAAGTCAGGGCCCCAATCCAAGAGCTGCCAATACCAATTGAAAGACTGACTAATTTTACTGGAGCTTGGAACAGGCCCCAGCTCAGTGAATCTGCCTGGAGTTAGGACCTTTAGTGTAAGTGTTCTGACTAGACTGGAGAAAAGGGTTTAAGATGAATTAATGACAACATGAACAGCTAATCTTAGAGTAGATGGAAGAAAAATTTTAAAAAATCTTTTTATTTTAGGTTAAAATTTCTTTTCTTTTTTTTTCAAAATGTTCTGACTAGTTTTAGACAATGTATTAATGTATCGGGTAATGGCTAATAGGCAGATATATATAGCTCTATCTATCTATCTATCTATCTATCTATCTATCTATCTATCTGAAGTTTTTCTCTTGATGTAGAAGGTACTTCTTTCTGTGGTAAGTAAATAAGCATCCTATTTCCATGCATATAACTTAGAAATAGGGTTGCTAAAGTTTATTTCCTGTCAATGTCGTTATTAAATTTCAGGAATTTGCTAGTGAAAGCACAAAACATCTGCAGCAACCTGAAATAATGCATCTCGTTAACCAAACAGTATAGTACCCAAACACCAACTCCAACTGCTCATCCCCACAGCGAGCTTGGCTTCATTCCAGTTTAAGACCACCCACAATATATCCAATCCCTAGAAAAGGGAATAACTATTTTTTAGTTTGATTATACAATCTGAAAAGTGGCTTAAGTCTGAGATGCATTGACTGCTTATTCATTTGAAATTTGGACCAGAACAGATTTTAGGTTCTTGACGAATACATTAAAAAATAAATAAATACAGTACTAGGCAGACATTATGGGAAATAGTGCTCTTAGAAGTGCTATTCTTTTAAAATTTAGAAATTAAATATAGTTGTGAAAGAAGATTTTAACTTGCACTTCTTAGAGTGCAAACTCAGTGCAGTACTGTACCAGTTGTTCCATAATCACTTTGTTATGTAGTTTTAGCCAATAATTTTGAGCAGTGCTGCCTACCTTTTCACACCACAGGTCAGATGAGAAGTGCTAGGTTGGTCTGCAGACTGGATCCAGCCCATGGACCTGATTCAGTGTGCGGGCCAGATGTAGCTAGGGCCCAATTTCAGCCAGCAAGAATGGCCTGGGGCCTGATCTTGGAATATGGCAATGGACCCGCCCAGGGACCACTCCCTGCATGTGGCAATGGCCCTCCTGAGACCCAATTCCACCACATAGGGACAATTTAAAAAATATATATTAAGTGGTTTTAAAATAAAAATATTGTGAAAAGATAATTTAAATGAGATGAAAATACCTTTCACTGCTACTGAGCACACCTGTTGGATTTCGAAAAACAGGACAATCCAAAATTAAAGCTGCAGATGGAAGTGGACATTTTGGATTACCTCATCTCATTATGTTTACTATTGGAGGGATTTCCTATCTGGAAGTGAGACCAAGAACCATGTGTTACAATAATTAGGAACAGTGAAAGCTTAGGCTGAATTTTCTTTCAGTTCTCATGCTCCTGTGAGTTTTCAATCACATACTTAATCTCACTTTACCATGTTTTTTTTATTATTTAATATTATTCATATAACTTTATTTTTTCATTGCTGTTGTCATTTTAATTGTTGGTAATAATTTCAGTATGCAAATATTACATGGTATAGAACCAATTTATCCATGTTAATGTAAGAGTAGACCATGACCCATTTTATTTGCAGCGTGGTCAACTCTGGTATTCATTGGCAGCTTTCCTGAATATTTTTGATGAGGTCTTTAAGCACATGTAATACTGAAAACAAATTCCCATTCAGTAGAACTCATATAAGACTTTAAGCCCAATATGGCAAATAGCTACTAAAAAAATTCCATAAACATTAAGCATATTTATGTCATAGCATTAAGCTTGGTCAATTTGAACCTTACTGTATTGTGGTATAAGAGGGATCTTGTTTGCTCTTATTTACTTTCTCAGTAGTAAATGCATTTTGGTTAACCACAATGGCAAACTTAGGCAAGACATTTATGTCAACAAATCGTTCTTCTCAACAAAGTAACATTCTTAGTTTCTAGGGCAGCAGACTGGATTCTGAGTAATAAGGTGTTTATAAGTCATGTTGTAAATCTGGAACTATAAACATGTCTACTTTTCTATTAAACCTGCTGCTGTGTTTGAGGCACAATAAGCTCTCTTTTCAATGTTATGGTGGCAAGCATGTTGGTTTTCCAGCTTTGATTGCTGTTGATTTAGCAGTTGCCAGAGCCTCCTGCCAAGCTCTTGACCTAAGTCACGCTCCCTGGTGATGTCATAATGCCGCTTAGAATGTAGTAATTGATGCTACCTGCTGAGAGGCGGTAAAAGGTTTCATATATCTCTTGTCTTGTTATAGACACTTTTGAGAACAACCTTAAGAAATCAGTACTTTTTGTGGCTGTGTTCTAATTAGTGGCTTTTTGAGAATAAGTCCCACAAAGATTCAGAACCAGTAAAGTTTAATTGGAACTTTTCTTTCCAATTTTTAATATAGTCTTTCACACATAATCCAACAAATGTTAACAGTAGAATCATTCCTGGAATCATACTCAGAAGTACTTATTCCCATTGATTAGTCCTCGTTCACTCCTACCTCTGCGTCCAAAGAACAACTTGTATGAAAAAGAATTGCAGGGCTGGGCCCCGTAATTTATAAAATACTTAAGTGCATTAGAACTAGGATATTGAACTGTTTTATACTTTGTCTTGGGTAGTTCAGATACCACCTGTCCTTAATTTGTTTTGATACATGTTTATGCTCCCGTTCTCCAAGCTGTTCTGTGAGGGTGGATTCCTGGTGATTCCAATGTTGATGCAGGGATCTGCCTACCTTTCTAGGCTCAGGGCTGTATATTAAGGTACAGGAAATAAATATCAGTATCTTAAGCCTGATAGCTTGGGTAAAAAAAATGAGAGAAAGGAAGGATGCATGGCCATGGCTATATTCCTTCACATTTGATCTCACAGATCTCACAGATCTAGCTATGTAACCAGCCTGGATGAAAGGCTGAAAGCACTTATAGTTGTGCTTTTAATTAAGTGCACCACAGATTGACATAACAAGCAGAATTTTATTCCATCTAAGGATGAATGAAAGATGATACTGATCTAGGTTACATAAACTGAACAGACACCTTGGAGAGGCCCCAAATTTGGTTGGGTATTTTTATGAAAGTAAGCCATGAAACAACTTATTTCAGGAACATTTTCCATTTAATAATTTGGACCTATACTCCTGGTTCATCAGTAAAAATACTCCTACATTGCCAACCCACAAATATTTATTTTTATTTTTCTTGTGATCCCTGTGCATCACATTTCTCATACATTCATGTTCATTGTTTTTCTAGACTGTCTGAACATTGTCATCCTCAAATATAAAGTTCCTACTTTCCCACTAACCCTATTTCTAAGAGAACTTCTTACAACCTATTCATTGTAGAATGATCAGATACAAGGAGGGCAAGTGACAGTGAGAACCAGCCTAGCTGAACATTGAGAGTTAAATATTTGAACTTACAATTCTCTTGCAAACATAAGAGAGGAAGTGTGAGGAAGTACAGGTAGGATGAATGGACTATAAGATGGATAGAACGCTGGCTGGATTGTCGGGCTCAATGGGTAGTAATCAATGGCTCAACGCCTAGTTGGCAGCTAGTATCAAGTGGAGTGCCCCAGGGGTCGGTCCTGGGGCTGGTTTTGTTCAGTTTCTTAGTTAACGATCTGGAAAATGGGATGAAGTGTGCCCTCAGTGGCAAGCTTGCAGATGACACCAAGCTGGGGCAGTAGGAGATATACTGGAGGGTAGGGCTAGGATTTTGAATGACCTAGACAAATTGGAGGATTGGGCCAAAAGGAATCTCATGAAGTTCAACAAAGACAAGTGCAAAGTCCTGCACTTAGGACAGAACAATCCCATGCACCACTACAGGTTGGGGGCTGACTGGCTAAGCAGCAGCTCTGCAGAAAAGGACCTGGAGGTTACAGTGGACAATAAGTGGATATGAGTTAGCAGTGTGCCCTTGTTGCCAAGAAGGCTAACAACATATTGGGCTGCATTAGTAGGAGTATCGCCAGCAGATTGAGGGAAGCAATTATTTCACTCTATTGTGCACTGGTGAAGCCACATCTGGAGTAGTGTGTCCAGTTTTGGGCCCACACTATAGAAGGGTCGTGGACAAGTTAAAGAGAGTCCAGTGGAGGGCAACAAAAATGGTGAAGGAGCTAGGGCACATGACTTCTGAGGAGGCTGAGGGAACTAGGTTTATTTAGTCTGCAGAAGAGAAGACTGAGAGGGAATTTGATAGCATCCTTTAACTTTAACTACCTGAAGTGGGGTTTGAAAGAAGATGGAGCTAAACTGTTCTCAGTGGTGGCAGATGACAGAACAAGGAGAAATGGCCTTAAGTTGCAGCAAGGGAAGTTTAGGTTGGATATTAGGAAAAGCTTTCTCAATAGGAGGGTGGTGAAGCACTGGAACAGGTTACCCAGAGAAGTGGTGGAGTCTCCATCCATGGAGGTTTTTAAGACCTGGGTAGACAAAGCCCTGGCTGGAATAGTCCAGTTGGGGATGTTCCTGATTTGAGCAGGGAGTTGGACTAAATGACCTCCTGGGGCACGTCTAGACAAATGTGGTTGTGCGGTGTGTGGCATTGCACTGCAGTGTGCAGCACTGCACAAACACATTTGCAGTGCCACATGGTGCACAGTCCGGTGTTCTCTGCACTGCCTGAGCATGAGTTGTGCTGGGTTTTTTTCCATGGGTTTTTTTGACCCCTGGATATCCTGGGGTCAAAAAGCCCCATGAAAAATAAAAAATGGTGCAACGCACGCTCAGACAGCGCACACTGCTGAAAAGTGGAGCCGGGCCACCCAGAGCCGTGTTGCAGCTCTTGGCCAGGCTCTGCACAGCAGAATCACCATGGCTGCAGCACTGGGAGGCCCCCCAGGACCCTAGAAAGCCTCCAGGACCCTAGGTAAGGCAGCCTTCCTTACCCCACCCAGGGCAATTTGCAGTGCACCAAAGCACGTGTGGCATGGGCGTTCCCCGGGGACTAGTAGTGGTGATGCAAGGTGTGCCACCGCTACTGGTCCCTAGGGAACCAAACATCCACGCACTGGGAAAAATAACCTGAGAACAGCCAGGATTGAATCATTGTCTTAAGTTTCTTCTGAGAAAGTGAATGTCTGTACATGCTGTCTGTGGCCTAGTGTCATGCACTCAGCCAGGAGGGAGGGAGGGACTACCATATTCAGACCCCTGATCCTACTGCTGTTTAGTCTTCTTTGTCCAGTGATAAATGATCCAATGATAAAACAGCAGTGGGAGCAGAGAATAGAACCAAGAGTCCTCTCTCTCCTAGAGGAGATGCCTCATCAGCCTGCAAAATCATGCTCTCCTCTGGACCTGTGACTTGCATTTAATTTTACCCAGTGGCCTAGGTCTAAGTATTTTCCTTCACCTCTTCCTCAGTCTTAGCTTCAAACAGTTGTTCAGTTTGGTCCTCCACCTGAGGAGCTAAGGATTTAGGCAGAGATAATGCTCCTCACAGACTGAATTCAGTTGCAACAGAGCTTAGGTGGGAGTGAAACAGCTCAGGGCAGCCTTCTAGTTCACTTTTGAATGTGTGCCAGATCTAGGTTTGGGAGATCATTTCAGACCAAAATGGAAGTGTATAAGGAAACAAGCTGCCTTAGCATTTTTTTTGGCTGCTGGGTAGTTTTGTGTACACTTGCGCTTCATGTAAATCTTATAAGTGAAGTACCTGAAGGGCAGGAGAGTGTAAGGGCTTTTTCTACACTCGGATTTTAAACAGTGATACTAAGCTTGAATTTAATCACATTTGTTCATGCTGAGCTGCTTTGTCTTAGCTAGAGTTTTCAAAGACTGAGTAAAGAACAACACGAAAAAGCTTGGCTGTGCTAACACATGCAGCTGATTGAAGAAAAGAATGAAATGATAACAAGAGACGAGATAATTCAGAGGAGACGAAATTTTAAAACCTGTTAATTAATAGAGAACTTAATACTAAAATGTCAAATTAAATAAACTTATCAGCTTTCATGTACTTATTTGGGGTGGGGTTTCACTGGATGCAGCAAAATGCCTAAGGCCAGCCTTGACTATTTGTTAGTAATCAATATTCTTTATTGGAAAGCTGCTGGGACAATCACTATTTCACATGAAGGTATATTCCTCGGCTTGCCTTAACAAATCAAAACATTTCACTTGTTTTTTATGAGCGACACAGATGTTGTTTGGCAAAAATGTCAGGTGACTTCTATGGAAAGCACCATAGATAACGCTTTGCAAAACACTGTAACTGCACAGCGGAAATGGATGAAGACCGTTTTTAGAAGAACAAAATTTCTTTCAAAGTCGTCTCTGCCAGGGAATGAGGGAAGATTAATTAAGTTTAGGGTCTCTGTGCTCAAGTGGCTTCACCTAGGAGATTTTAGTATATGGGAAAATACATTCCTTTGTATCCACTGGACAATTTTAGTTTATTCATTTGTGTTGCAAATATAGATCAAGAACTTAAAGGCTGATCCCATAATTTTTGGTCTGTGGGCATTTTTCCTGCCAGACTGGACCGTTTACTTTTCCTTAACCTAAGAAGAGGGGCTTCTCCCCCACCCCCATGTTAAATGGCAGGGGGGAGCTCATCTTAGAATTGAGTAAATGCTCACTTCTAAGATGAGCTCCCCCCTGCCATTTAACATGGGGGGAAGCCCCTCATCTTAGAATCATGTACAAGAGTGGTGGGTGGCATGTGACTCACCATCCTCAAATCACTCTCACCATTCGATATGCTGCTCTGTGAACATCCTTTCACAGCATCTGATGAGGTGAACTCCAACTCATAAAAACTTATGCTAATATAGATCTCTAATTTATTTAGTTTGTAGGGTACTTGTACACATGGCAGTGTTTAATCCTCGCTAAATTAAACAGGTTTATTAAAATTGAAGCACTTTGTTTTAATTTGATACATCATTGTTTACAAGTGACAGGCTTTAAATCGAATTAAGCTCAGTGTGCAATTCACAGTAAATTACAGCAGGGGGAGCCGCATATCTCTTTGATACTCAATTACAGCAGAGGGTGCCAGCAAACCAGTAATCCCCTCACTCCTGAAATGTACCCTCCAAGCTGTAGCTGCCTGCAGGGAGTCCCATAGCAAGGTGCAGTCACCTGCACAGTCATCCACCCCCTACCCTCCACATGGCCCTGGTATGGGTGCCCCCCTGTGCCTTGCTGTCCTTCAGGGCAAGTGGTCCCCTCCTGCCCACAGGACTCCCCAGGTCCAAACAGGTTAGGTCAAAAAAACTCCTCAGGTCCAAAGCAAGAGGCATCATATCAATTTAATTTATTTTTCAGTGTGCAGGCATGAACCCCCTCCCCATCCTCTTGGAAGCCCCCTGCTGGTCCCTCTGCCATCTTCTGTTGATTTGCTGCTAATTGCCCATATTCTGCCTTCAGCAGGCTCTTTCTGCCAGCTGCCTTGCCCCCTGGGCAGCGCGGGGCAGAGGAAGGCAGGGGTGTTAGGCATGGCTGGGTGTTGTGTACCTGCTATTCATAAAGCGGCAGCGCTATAGTTTCGTGGTGGGGTTCTCAGAAGTACTGGAGTACTGTGTCCAGTTGTGGGCCCCTCACTACAGAACGGATGTGCCAACCCTAATTTTCTATGATTTTATGTTGCACACAGCACCATGAAGCACACAGCAGAGGAAGTACACAGCCGGTTGGCTGTTCAGCACACAGCACCACCAAGGTTCGCTAGGGGGGTCAGCTGAATAACTGTTGAATAGAATCTATCAGCATTATTACTGTACTGCTATTTACAATGTAATTCTTACACAGCTCAGGAGGCAACAACACTTGCAAAAGTTCTGGAGCCTGTCTGTCTTCTGTGCCAACTTTTACAAGCAACTAAACTACAGGGTCGGGGAGGTGTGGGGGGAGAGACTTCCCTTGGCCAGGTCACCCCAAGAACCTTTCAGCCAGCTGCAGCTTGAATACTCCCCCACCTAGAACCAGAGATGTGGGGCAGAAAATTTTCAGTGCTTTATTTTTCCGTGGAAAATTTTCTGCTCTACATCTCTAGTTCTGAATCAGATTTGCCTCAATCTGATTCTGAAATGGAACTAATAAGTAGTGCAAGTGATTCTAGAGATAGTGACAGTGAAACTGGAGGTGCCACAATGACCTCAGTGGAAGAGAGTTAAACTTGGTTGAAGTAGATGAGTGGACAACCACGGCATATCATGCGCAGCGCTTTGGGTGTGCTAAAATTAGTGTGTTGACAGTTTTCAGTGCTTTCGGGTTTTTTTTTTTATTTTAATTTTAACAAAGTAAGGGAAGTACATGCTATTGTTCTTGTGTATTGTCTTTAAATTTTTACAAGTATTCCAATAAAAATAATTTCTTTCCACATAAAGCTTTGAATTTATTTGAATATAACATTTAAACCACATTAAATGTGCTGCATGCAATTTTTTTCCTAATCAAATATTTCAGTTCAAATACTTGTGGCCATTGGGACATAAATTAATATGGGGTACTTTTTAGTGTTGTTTACTAAATATAAGTCAAATAAACATGCTAAATCAGATCATGCTCTATTTAGGGCATTGGAAAATTTTCCAATTCAAAATTTTCTGGAAAACACACATCTTTGTGCCAGAATCCCATTAAATCTCTGACCTCTTTTACGCAAAAGCGACTAGCAGGGTTCTGAGAACCCCATCATGAGACTACAGTGCTGCTGCTTTCTGAATAGTGGGTACAAAACACCTGGCCCTGCCCAGCACCCCTGGCTTCCCCCACCCTGCGCTGCTCAGAGGAGAAGGCAGCTGGCTGAAGGAGCTGGCAGAGGGACCAGCAGGGGGGCAGGAAAAACCAGTAGAACCAGTAATTCTGGTAAAAAACTGCAGGTGGGCTTGAGGGGAGGGATGCCTGCACACTGAAAAATAAATTAGTTTAATATGATGCTTCTCACTTTGGACCTGGAGAGTTGTTTGGACCTACCCTGTTTGGATGTGGAAAGTCCTGTGAGCAGAGGGGGTCATTTGCTCTAAGGGGCAAATGAAAGTGCTCCAGGGCGCACCCATAAGGCGGCCAAGCAATTCTTAATTCCCTGATGGAACCAGGGGCAGATCATGTGGTGACGGTGCTGCTGTCAAGTAGCGCACCCCTTGGGGAGCCATGGGCAGCAAAGCAAGGCACAGGGAGGGGCAGCAATGCCAGGCAAGGGCACATGGGGTGTGGGGGAAATAAAGGCCTGAGCACAAGGGGGAGATTTGCAGTGAAGGGCAAATGAAAGCGTTCCAGAACGCCCTCCGTTACACTCCCAAGTGGCTTTTCATTCTTGATGAAACCAGGGGTGGATAATGGGGTGACATGCATGGGTCCGACTGACCAGGGTGATAGTGCCATTTTGGAAGGATGACTGGGCTGCTACACCTTGGTGTCCAAAAATACACATTGCACACAAATACATAAAAAATGCAGGTATCCTCTTTCTCTCCTATCTGCAAATCACAATGACATTTGGTGCAAAAAGGGGCTCACTACCCAAAAAATGCAGCGGCATCTGGTGGACAAAGGGGCTCATTACATGTCATTTAGTGACTACATGTCCGTGTCCATGTCCATGTATGTGTGACAGAGCAATGAATGCATCGTTTCAATCTGTGTCAATGCAAACTAAAATACATTAGCATGTGTTTTACTTTGAATTGCATAAAGGACATTTAAATTTAAAAAAAAATCCCATATGTGTAAAATGTAATGCAGTTAAATCGCAAAAAAGGGCAATTTTTATCATGTGTACAAGTGCCTTTAAGGTACAAATCTATAAGGGGCAAGCCTTCTGCTTGACTTCAGACTAACTTGACTAACTATGTCTCTTAGCTTAAGGGAATGCATACATTTGGAGGTTCAAAGAGAGTTTCCAAAGGGGAGCTGCTGATCAGTAGTGTGCAGGAGCTGTTACAGTTCTGTGTGAACAAGCTGGAAGAGGTACAACAGTGGCAAAACTGCTCCAGCTTTAACCCTGGCTATAGCAGTGTCAAAGTTGGAGTTGTTTTGCTACTTTTGTATCATTCCCAGGGTGTCCTCACATAGTTGTTAGACTAGGGCTGTGTAACTTCTAAGCCTCTGAGAGCTACATGCCAGGCAGGTTGCACAGGCATTCCCCACGTGCCGTGCATGTGAACAGTGACCTCCTAGCCCCCTGTTGTACTGTGCATGTGGTCTCCCCCAGCCCCACGGGCTGTGCCTCCCTGCCTCTCCATTGGGTGGGAGCAGGAAGTGCAAATTGGAGGAGGGCACGGGCCCAGAGACCCTGTTGCTGCTGCAGTTGGAGTGGTGAGGGGAGTAGTGGCATGGGGGGTGGGGAGGGTGCGGTGGGGCAGGGTGCAGGGCAGGGCAGGTTGGGGGGGCACAGTAGATCTTGGAGTGCTAAAAAATGATCTTTGCCATGAAAAGGTTGGAGACCACTGCTTTACATATAAGTCTGCTGATTCTGCTACGTACTGTATTTACCCAAATTCAAGACAACCTTATATTTAGATGCCCCCCCCCCCAATAATTAGATTCTATGAATTTAGATGACCCCCCCCCCAATAATTAGATTCTATATAATCTTCTAATCGAGTAGGTATATATTGCCGGTGGATTACATAAACATGTATGAGGTAGCAGGGGAGCATGCAGCTTCAGGTTTCTTAGCCTGTATTCTTGGCTCTGGGTGTGAATTGCAGTCATATGTAACAGCACCCCTGGTGGGGCCATGTGGGGATAGTGACCTCTGGACCTAAGGAATTAGACCTCCACTCCTTGACCTAAGGAATTAGATCTTTTGGCATAGAAGTGGCAGCACAGTTGTGCACCTTGATATATGATTTTAGCCAATGATACAAAGTCATATTTTGTGCGTGTGAGTTGCCTTTTGTCCTGTTTTTTCCTGGAAGATTGGTAGAATAGGTAAGTGTTGACTGTGCTGTATGAAAGAACTGGGTTCTTGTGCAAGATCTTAATTATTCCCAGTTTATGAAAGCTGGGCACTTAGTAAGTTTTGTGAAGGGCACAGAAACATTGACAGCACTAAGTGGAGGAGCTAGGAGCTGGATGCTTTAAACTTCCCTGAGGTACAAGATGTCTTTCTCCCTGTCCCACATTGGTTTATCTTCTAAAATTGCCTGAAAATGCAGCTATTTGCATCATTGTAAGAGTACTTACAGCAGGAACCAGAATTGTGTTGTTCACAATAAATTTGTGAGAGCATTTGTGGAAACTGCACAAAAGCCCTCAAACAGGGGAAAAAGAAATGTGTTTAAAAAAGCAAATTAATCTTGAAGAGACATACCCCAGCAGTAATATAAGCAGTACTATAACATACTAGAAATATAGCATAGATAATACAAAGGGCATGTTTTAAGCAAGGAGGTAGAATCGTAGGAAAGTAGATGACCTCCTGAAGTCCTTCCAGCTCCTATTTCTCTATTGTTATCATGTTTGAATGTACTTACTTGAAAATAAATCCTTGGCAATTTTTTAAGATCACATATGCTTGTCTTAAGATTGACAGTCAACATATATATTTTGCTATAAGGAGAAGTGATAATCAAAATGTACTAAAGGTGAATTCAGAAAAATGCTTGGTAGTTAAGTTTGGCATTGGCCTACATCATGTGTGGTGTCAGACTCATCTAGAGTATAATGGACCTTTTACAATCTAAAAATTTATGGAGTTCAATGACAGTCTGAATTACATTTCAGATCTTGAAACCATGATTCACTTGTCATTAAGCTTTCACTCAGCCACTATATTCGTTGACTTTAAGGAATACGGACTAAGAGGTTCATGCTGTTTCACTCCAGTATGCTTGGAGTGGAATGCTACTAATCTGGGTGGAATGCATCAGGTGTGAAGTGCTGAATACCTACTGGATTATCACCTTATTTCCCACCTGGCAAAGCAGTGCAGTAGAGAGGAGGTTACCAGTACCTTATAGGACAGGGAGCCAGGACTCCCTGACTCTTAGTCTTGCTGTAGTCACTCCATAAGGAGTGAAAATATAACTTTCTGTTTCCCCCAGAGCTTGAAGTTCCCCTTCTTTGTCTTCTTCCTGAAGTGAGGGAGAGCTTTTGCTAAGGTCTTTGCAACTGAGAGAAATGAAATGTGATGAGAGTTTTATATTCTTCTTAAACAAGTATCAACCAAAATAACCTGTGACTCAAAAATGGAAATGGATTTAATTAAGTGCACCTACTGTGCTGTATAAAACAGCAAACAGGTTCTGGAGAGCAGTGGAGACATAGGGAAGAAGATGTCTTTTGCTTAAGGCAGAGAACTTTGAAAGAGATCCATATTCTCTTCTGGATTATAGGTGCATAACAATAGAAGTAATGACTGAAATGTTTTCCAAGTGAAATGCCCAGCTCCAGCAATGGTGGAAACCCCAAGAGTTGGCAGGGTAGGGGGTAACCCCCACTGAAGGTCTGCCAGGGATGGAGGTCCCAGCAGATGAGGCAGACCACCAGCAGGAAGTTGGAGTGGAACCCATCTGCTATCCTTCCCTCTACCACCCAGATGTAACAAAAAATGAAACACTCCCAAATAGTGCTTCAAGATGTGCTATTTAGGAGTGTTTTAGATCCTTTTAGAACCTTTTAAAGGACGTGTCCATGGATATAGCTGCCCACTGGAAATGTTTCCAAGGTATTTGAAATGTTATAATTGTTACAGGTGTCCACAACCCTGTTACATATGTCCTATGTGACTGTGAGTAAATCGCACATGTAAAGTTAGACAGCTATGTTCACAGTTGTACAGCTGGAAAAGTAGGGTGCAATCCCTATTGATTTCAGCATTGTGATAAGTGATCTAGAAACATAAGAAATAGAATCATAGGAAAATAGAGCTGGAAGAGACCTCAGGAGGTCTGCTAAAGGCAGGAACATCCCTGACTAAATTGTACCAGCCAAATTTCTTTTTCCTGTTCTTGAAAATTTCTAGGGATGAAGATTCCATAACCTCTCTGGGTAGCCTGTTCCAAGGCTTAATTACCCCCATAGTGAGAGGTGCTTTAAAATAGACGTAGCATCCTAATGGTAGCTGTGCATTTCTGAAAATGTTGGCCTTAACCATTGTGTTCCTCACTTCCCTCATTTCTAACATGGGAACAGTTATACCTCCCTTCCTTGCAGGATGTTCTGGGAAGAATTCCTGTGTGTAAGCCATAAATATATCTATGGCAATCAGTTAACTAGCTAAATAAGAGACTGCTATTGGACACCAATTCAAGGAAAATGTCTTTGCATATTCTTAGCAATGTTCTCCTTTCAAGAGGACTGCATCTGTCAGTACTTCTTCCCTACAATGCTACACTGGCACAATGGAATGGTATTTCCATTTGCTTAGAAATTAAGTTGGCAACTGTCACAGAATAAAGATGCTTACCTGTCTGAACCAATCCCAGTTTTGTCACATAGCATTGGGTGTTGCTGCATTTGGAAACATCCCAAATGTTATGTTTTGTTACTGACAACATAATTGTTGCATAGTGATTAGAATCTGGCATAACAATCTATCTCTGCGATTACTTTTATTGTTAATACTTTGCATGAACATTTCATAACTTAGGATCACAAAATGGCAAGCTAAATTAATTCGCAGGCATGAATAGACCTGAAGAGCTGAAACCTGACCACATTTTCCAGCTGGTTACCAGTTCTTAGTAATGCTTTCTTGTGACAGCACATGCATTTCTTTTCAAAACAGTCAAGTTATATCACCAGCTCCACTAAAATATAAATGAACCTGGATGGTGATAGTTCATTTTGTGCTTTATTTAGGAAGAATCCCCTCCTGGCCATTAGCCCCTTGAAATATCAAAATATCTTTTTTCCAATTGTATAACTTGTTCTTCAACCACCTCCATGCCAAAAGCACTGCACTGCCTGGGACTGGCTTTCTTCTGTGTCAATTATTGTTGTTCTTGCCAAAGTCTTGGGATCATTGGCAGCAGGAAGCTGTTCTCAGGGCTCAGCAGTGTATCTCTCGGCTATTTATCACCCCCCTTTACCTGAGAGTTATAGGTTTCATATTTTCTGTCTTATAGAGCTTCTTTTAGGGCTGTACTGAAATGATCAGGTGGGACCTGATGGCCTTTAGGTGAGAGAAGCAGCCAGTAAGGGTCAGTGTAGTGACTGCTTAACAACCAGGAGACAGCCTGTATGTAAGACAGGGGTGGGCAGTTATTCTGGGAGGAGGGCCACTGACCCAGTTTTGGCAAGCTGTTGAGGGCCATGTGGGTAGCCCTGCCCCTTGACAGGTGCCCCATCCCCTGGTCACCATCTCAGGACCAATGTCCCAATGTGTTGGGACCAATGTCGCAGGGCTAGCACCAGTGGGGCCCAGAGCAGGGCACAGGTTGGCAGGAGTCTGTGGAGCCGGGCTGGGCTGCACCAGCAGGGAGAGTGGGGAGCTGGCCCAGCTCCATAGAGCCCCTGCCGGCTGGGACCCTGTACTCCTGGTGCCCTGCTCTGGGCCCTGTTAGTGCTGGCCCCGGGACACCGATGTGGGCCCTGTGGCTCCCACACCCACTCACTCCCAGTGTCCCCTAGCCCCACGGTACAGGTGGGGGGCAGCCACACAGCCCTGACCCCCTGCTCGCCAGCAGGGAAGGAGCTGGTGCTGAGCATGGGGAAAAGCGGCCCCTCACCTGCCCTGTGGCTGGCGCTCCCTGCTGCAGCTGCTCACAGCCTGCGCAGGGCTGTCCTGAGCAGGCACAGGCAGCCCCACACAGGCTGCGAATGGCTACAGCATGGGGCGCAGCCATGGGGCAGGCGGGGAGCCTCTTTTCCCCTGCACTCAGCACCAGCTTGTAACCCACCACTGTTGCCAGCCTGCACTCGCGTGCTGGGCAGCACAGAGGCAGTGGTGGTAGCCTCACCGCAGACTACCACAGCATGAGCTCCGGGCAGGCAGCAGCAGCAAATGCTGCCCAGTGTGGCAAACAGGGGGACTGCAGCTGCTGTTGCTGTGACACATCCCCGATGGGCGAGCCCAGAGCCAGCATACGGTTGGGTTATAAGCTGGTGCTGAGCGTGGGGAAAAGCAGCCCCTCTCCTGCTCTGTGGCCAACCTAGCACTCGCAGCCTGTGTGGGGCTGCCTGTGCCTGCTCAGGACAGCCCTGCACGGGCTGCGAGTGGCTGTAGCAGGGAGCGCGGGCCACGGGGCAGGGGAGTGGCCGCTTTTCCCCACGCTCAGCACCAGCTCCTTCCCTGCCCTTCTCTCCCCCCACCCCCCCTTACCTGAGCTTCCCGCGCCGGGGCAGCCATGTGGTCCTAGGCCAGAAGCCCCTGTTGGGGCTTCCGGCTGGGGGGGTGGGGCTGGGGGGGGGACCTGCTGTTGCAGGAGCTCTCCAGGGCTTCCCCTGGGTCCTACTGCCCCTGGATCCTGTCATTTTTTACAGGAACCAAGGACAAATACATTTTAATTTTCAAATTTTTTTTAGGAGCCCTGTGGGCCGGATAGAATGGCCTCCAGCCCATGGGCCATATTTTGCCCACTCCTGATGTAAGAAGAGGAAGAAGTTTGGATCATGAGGTGTATATGTGTTGAGAAGCATGTGGAGCCCAGAGTTCATGGTGGAACAGAGAAGAGCCATATGGGGAAACATAAATGCTGGTAATTGCCAAATCTAGGGATAGCTGCTGTAATTTCATTTCCTTGGGTACAGTGATGTCAGGGTTTGCCATGAACAGGGAGGAATGGACCTATGTGTTTCAGCACCACGGCACTACATCCACATCTACTTACTGGCCACATGGTAAAAAGTATGCAGCCAATGGCTCCAGTTCTGAAAACTCTTATGTACAAGGTATTTTACCTAGGAGAAGTCCCATGGATTCTGTCCAGGAGAACAGCACAGAAAGTGCAGAAAAAACAGCAAGACAGAGCAAAGGTGCCTTTAAGCCATTTTTGTGCATTGAGGTCTCAGGTTTGCTGTTAAGGCTGGCATAGCTTTTGCACAGCTTCCTATGGGCTTCTCTGTAGTCCAGAATAGATGGCACAGAGCATTCCAGCAGTACTTCCTCCTAAGCCTCATCTATCCCTGGCACATTTCAACTTCAGAGTTGTATATATTTATCTGTTGCAGCTTTTCTACTGGAAAAAATTCTTAAAACACCCTAGTACTACAGGGAGTGGGATGAATCACAGCAGTAAGCTCTGTGTCTGTGTGTTTGCTGGATTGGACCTTTTTTGTGTTCAAATGGGCTGATAATGACAGTCCTCCCCATTGGCAGTAGCAGCAGGCTTGGTGTTGGACAATGTGGTTTGTTGCAGAGCACATGAGCAAACCAGTTTCTTTGTGATTATTTATGCAAAAAAGTGCTGGCTTTCTGGTCACCAAAATTTGCCTCATTTTTTTCTTGCAAGACGATAAATATTTTAAAAGTCAATATGGGGGGAAATCATCTCTCTTTCTCTCTCTCTCTCTTGTTTTTCTTTTTGCAGTCCTACAAAATTGATCTGGTCCCCTGTCTGCTGGGACTGGTCACATTCATGTACCTTTAGGAATTAGTAGGCTATGCAGTCAAAGCAGAAACAAAAGCTAGAGCTTAACAGGTACACAGTCCTCTTGGTCTCACCTGTGTTTTCATCTGACACAACTACTTTTCAATAATAGCAGCTGCCACCACCACCACTCACTTTGTGCTTTACAGCAAACTATTCTGACAGCAGTCACTGGGAGCATTTATACGGTGTAGAAATGATCTGTCCTGCCAGCATATCGAAAAACAAACAGTGGAAGAAATTCTTTCTTTTTTTGTTCCTCCAGAAGCCACAAAATTAGAGCTGGTGGAATGGTAAAAAACAAAACAAAAACCACATGTTTTAAGTATCTTCATGGAAGTACCATTCCAGGTCAGTTTGCTGTTGCTGGTGGAGAGTTGCATAGTTAGGATTTGGACAGCTATTACATATTTCTGAAAATGCTAATGAATTCTGAAAATGCCACAGTTTGTAGCACAATGTTTGATTGCTGAAATGCATTATTCCCTATTATTGGGTTTTAAAATGTTTGTCACCCAGTCAAAGGACAGAAAATGTCATGTGCAAGGTTATCTCCTTTCTTCTCCATGCCTAACTCCACTTCACAGGCTACATGCAGCCAGGGGATCCAAAATGGGGTTGGCAGCATGGTCACACCTCACTTTGGCCTGGCCACATATTAGTGGGGGTAGAGGGGTCTTCCCAGAACCCCTGTTGTTGTGCAGCTCTGGGGCCCAGAGGGTGAGCACTGTCACTTTTCCTTTGCAGCTGAATTCAGGGAGGTGAGGGAAAGGGAAGAGGGGGAAGGCAAACAACAGCAGTGCTAACCCCCTGGGCTCCAAAGCCACATGAAAGGAGGGCCTGTAGACAGACCCCACTCTGAATAACTAGTGTGCTCAGAACTCACACCTCACATGGCAATGAGCTCAGGCTCACTAGGCAGTCAGCTCTGAGCTTATTGGACATGTGCAGCTAAAGTGTTGGGGGGTGTACCCCCTAGCCCCATTCCTGGATCTCCCACTGCATGCTGGAACATGGAAACTGTGGAAGGAAAAGGCCGTAAAGGCCCACTACTCCCTCCCCTGCCCAGAAGTGCAGGGAGTGTGTGAAGCATTGCCTTTGCTTCCCCTCTCTCCCAACTCCTCCATGAGCACAGTGGCAACTGGAACTGATCCAATGAACTGGGGAAATTCTGCTATTGGACTGGTATGGAACAAGGAGGAAACAAGAGTCATAATGTCTTCTCCAAAGTGGTACAACTATGGTGACAGGTTAGAGTTGCTGGTTTTATGTGGCTCAGCAGGCTAACCAGCCCACTAAACAGTAAATATGTGCAGAGGAACAGCTCGGGCTCTCAGAATTAGCCATCATAGCATTTGGCAATCACTTAAAAATGATGGATCCATCCAGGGAAATTGAAGATTAGTTTCTGATTCTTCGCTGACCTTAATAACTATTGTTTGTAACAAATAGTGCAGCCAGCTCTGAAGAGGAAAATTATACATGTCCATCACAACTTTCTCCTCAACCTTTGTGCCAGGGAATGTTCTAGCCTTCAAAAGCCAGCACTGCTTTTATTTATGTAGAAGAAAAGGCATACATGGTGATAAGTATATGTTTATCTTCCTGCCAGTGGCTCCAGTGTGGAACCTTTCAGCTTTGTCTGCCTCCTGTAGAAGCTGAACCACCCCTCAGGCCCGCATTTCCCACTCAATTTACCTTTTGGTGTAGATGTGAGAGCTTGAACTCCACCATAAAGGCAAAGGGAATTGAGTCATGAAACACCAGGTTCCACCCTTATCCAAAGCTTAGCTACCGAACTCTAGTATGCGTCAGTATTTACCCCTAAGGCAAGAGGAGGTGGTAGCCAGAGGAGAAGAAACCAATTATAAACATAGATGTTTTTACAATATTATTTAGTGCTGTAATGACTAATAACAGAAAAAGCAGATGTGAGACATACTATTTGAATGCTTTGCTTGAATACACCTTTATATGTACCATGTCAAGGTATATTGATGGTTTTCAAATAAACACCAATGCAACAGTTAAATAACAGCCTTGGGAAGCATCAAAACAGCACCAAGGGAGACAGATTTGTGTGTTAACTTGCCTAAAGGAGTAGCTTTCTTTTGTACCCGGTGAGCAAGGTCAGTATATTAAGTCTCACATAAGGATCTGGGATATACATATCATACTATTTATCTCAGTACCACAGTGATGTGATGATGTTCCTGTTCAAGCTAAGTTCAACAGGTATGTGTGTTGTATGAGGTATCCATGTAACAAGTCTCCATGTCAGGCCATCATGGATAAGGCTACATGTTAAATTGTAAGTCCTTATTTGTATTGACAGAGATAGCCATGTGATAGATGTGTAGTATCCATGTGAAATGGTTATGATAATCTTTGCTTATTTACCAGAGGGCTGGTATCTACTTCATCAAAAACATGGCTGCTAATAGCTCTAATTTCCTACCCTGCTGGCAGTTTCAGCCAAAATACCACAGATTAAAGGAGTACATTGGGTCAGATTCTCCACTCAGTACTTCTGTCCTTTGTGGGCGAAGACGACCGCATCCAGTGGGGGGGAGGAGAGGGAAGAAGAGAGAAAAGAAGTGGGAAAGAAAAAGGGAAGGAGAAAAGAGAAAAGGAAAAAGGAGAAAAAGGGTAAAGGGAAGAAAACAAGGGGGGTGGGGTGGAGGCTAGGTCACATGAGTATGTACGTGACTTATAAGTCCAATCTTTGCTTTGCATATTTCGCTGCAGCAGGGGCAGGAAAACGATGAGGACTGGGTACGGGAGGTTTTTGTTTTCCTGGCCACACTTTTCTTCATTGCTTCTGCCATGCATTGCTGTTCAAAGGCCAGTGCTTCATTCTGGATTTGGGACCTCCAGGATGGACAGTTGGAAGCAATTTGCTCCCGTGACTCTGGGTTGATGCTGAAACTCTGGGTCGATGCTGAATCCACTCAGTAACACTGGTATAAATCCATTAATATTAATTATAATGACTACACTGAAACCAGAACTGGAAATATGTTTGTCAATCACAAAGTTGTAGGGTTGGAAAAGACCTTAAGGGTCCTGTAGTTTAAGCCCCTGCACAGATGTAGGAGTTGCTGTTTCTAAGCTACCCCAGACAGATGCCAATCTTACCTCCTTCTCAAAAACCTCTAAAGAAAGAGATATAAACTTTTCCCTCAACAGCTTGTTCTGTTGTCTTACTGTTCTTCCAATTAGGAACTTTTACCTGAGATTTGACCTAAATCTGCTTATTGTATTTTAAACCCATTGTCATGTGTCTTTCCCAGTGTGGAAAGAGAATAATTTGGTTTACTTTTAGTTGTCCTTTTGTTCAGACAATTAGGTATTCACTGAATTGTAATGCTTTCCCACCTAATTTATTAGCACGGCATGGGGGACCATGTCGAAAACCTTACTGAAGTTTAGTTATGTTCATTGCATTAACCTTATTCACCAAACTGGTTACCCTGAAAAAAAAAAATGAAATCAAGTTGGCTTTCCATTATTTTTTTTGTTCTGTGTTGGACACCAATGATCATTCCTACATCCTTTATGTAGCAGCATTAAAAAAAAATGGGCCCACCTGAAAGAATGGGAAGGGCTGCCCTGCAGAGAGGCAAAGTTTGTCCCAGGGGGGACACTGTAGGCTCTGAGGGCAAGTGGAACTGTTTGGAGGCAGCCCTGGTGGAAGTGGGAGGGGTGACGTAACCCCAGCAAAGTTTTGAAATAGAGCCATTAGCAAAAGCCCTGGGATTGGCTGAGAGGCTTGGATAAAAGGGGGGAGCAGTTTACCGCCGGGGGGGGGGAGGAGGGGGAACAAGAGAGAGAGAGAAGGGCTGAGGGGCAGGCTGGAGACCGGAGAGAGTCTCAATACAGTGGTCCCTTGGAGAGCCCCTGGCAGAGCCCTGCAGAAGCAGCAGCAGAGGCTGCACCGGGAGTGATACAGTATCCAGTTCTTCTCTCCCGCCCAGGAGCGCTGGGGCAGCAGAACCAGAGAGGGGCTGCTTGTGTGGAGACTCCAAGCCTGGGAAGACCCGCCTGCAGCCCGGTGTGGCTGGGTGAGCACAGTAGAGCTAGGGGGAGACTGCTAGAGACTGCCCTGTTTTCCCTGGTGGGTGAGGGGCCCCGGGGCAGGCAAGGCCAAGGGAGGGGCTGCGTTTGCTGGGGCTGTGAGGCTGTGCGGGTCAGGATAGCTGCTACAGCCTGCAGCCCAGACACTGCTCCCTGCTGAGCCAGGGAAGGGGGGGCAGAGGCAGTGGGGTCAGAGGCAGGGGGGAGGCTGTCTTCAAGGGCTGCAGAGGAGGAGCTGCCGCCTGCTGCCCGGAGACCTCTGGAGCACGGAGAGGGACATCAGCACCAGGGAGCGCCCACAGACCCTGTGCGGGGACACAGACAGTTCCGCTCCCTGAGACACCCCGCCAGGGGCAGTGCACACGGGATCCCCAGAACACCGTGTGCAAGTGAGAGACTGTAAATAAGTTGTATATCAATGTGTTTATTTATTGGTTACTTGTTATTTTGTAAACAATTAGATCTTGTGAATGGTTTTATAACTGTCTGCGAGGGTGCTTGATTGTAAGGGGAGGCTCTCTGCTTGGGGACTCTGCAGCAGCTTCCCAGGGGGACTGGGCAGGGCTACTGGTTACTGGGTACCCCAGGATCCCACTATTAAGGTGAGGGCGTGTGTAGTGTCATGCCCAGGGTTACATTTAGATATTTACAATTTGACTATTTTATAACCTGCTCTAATAACTTTCCAAGATGGTTCCTCCTCTTTTCTCTATAGAAACTCCTGGTTCCTCTTGTCTCTGTTAGCCCACTATGCTAGCCCTTCTCCAGGCCTTCAAGCTGCTGCCTGTCAATTAAGAGTTTGCCAATCTTACTACTAGTAGCTCCAAGATTTTTTCAGTTAATATTTTCAGCACTAGGAGGTGATTCCATGAGGCCCGGATAATTAAAATTAATTCAGATCCATCAGATTTGTCAAATTAATCTAATCTAATTTGTTCAGGAGCAGTCAACATGGATTTGTCAAGAACAAGTCAAGTCAAGTTTGAACAACTTGATTTCTTCTGCCACAAGGTGATAGGCTTTGTGTATTGGGGAAGATCTTTTGACCCTGTCTCCATGGTCTTCTCTTTAGCAAACAATCTAAATATAATCTAGATGATAGCACTATATGGGGGATATATAACCAGCCAGATTATGTGCCATAGACGCTGGATCCAGCATGCAGAGGGGGTCCTGGACTGCACATAACTGATAAATTATTATCTATAAGGAAGCCAAGAAAAACCTGGCAAAAACGTTGATTGTCATGGTGGTAGAAAGTTATGATGTCATTCACCAGAGATGCCTGCGAACATTTAAATAGAGATGGGCAAAATATTAATAGAAAAGTATGACCATTTGTTCCAGATTCTGAGTCACTAGATTTGTACTATATTTAGATCCTTTTGAGTTTAGTTTCTGTGAATACTCTAATGAACAAGTATGCTGGCAGAAGAAGTCACCAAAATAACACTTTAAACAAATATTACAGAATGTTTATCAATGACTAATTCTGAATTCATAATAAGTAGGAATTAGAGCAGAAATTTTACTCTTTGTTTTGAGTTCATCTAACCAGAAAACAAAAATGCACCATGTGACCTATCTGACATGGGTCACAGAAGTTTGACTATCCATATGTGAACATCAAATACTGTACCTGACACATTAGTTCCAGAGAATGCTATGAGAATCCCACAGGCTGAAATAAGTTCATATTTATGGAATAATTTTGAATGCACATGTTCATGGAAATTGCAATCCATTCATGGACAATTTGTCAAGAAAAATAAAACATTAAATTCAGCTAATAAATTGTTCGCCACAAATAGTTCTCTTGGTTCTTGTTTTAATAAACATACATGTTTCAGACACTATAATAATATCCAAACATCCTAGGTTTTAACAGTCAACAGTCAAGTTTGTATTTCTTGATATGTGAAGAAGAAATAGTAAGCTCTCCACATGGAAAGAATTAACTATTTACTTAGTATGTTGGTTGGATTTTAAAGTGATTTAAATGTTCACTGCAAACTTTTTTGTTCTGCTTTTGTATTTTTCAGTTCCATAACATATATTCTTCATTGTACTGTAGGCTAAATAATGGAAATATTGAAGAAAATCCTATCTATAATAAATGTTCTTCATGTGGAAGAAAGAACATATTTTATATATATCTGCAGCAGAGTGACCTGAGTTTGTTATCAAAGTATGAGGTTGTTGGCTGTGTTTGCCTTAAGTTGAATTTATAATCAGAAACCTTATAAATAAGCAAATAGGAAGCACTGCAGGATAAAAATGTGCTGAAATGATTGCTTTTGCTAAAAGAAGTAGAAGTGAATATTATGAATGTTTTGTTATAGTACAGAATTTCCCTAAGCCCTGACCTGAGCCACTGTTGTTATGATTGCATTTTTATTCACTTTTTAATTAACCAAAAAAAGGAAGTGGACAAAAATGCAAATATTTAACGAGTTTTATAGACACCTGGATTACAATACCACTACTTATGTTTAAATCAAGAAACAAAATGAAGGAATTTCAGAAATACAAAACTCCAGAACTCTTGGTTCAGAGAGGATACCTTTTACCAGACCAACTAAGAAATTCCAAAACCCCCCCCCAAAAATCTTTTTCTGCAAGCTTTTGGGCATACATGCCCTTCCTCAGGCTCAGGGAAAATTAAAGATGTTAAAACGTCCCCATAAGTAAAAAATAAACTTCATTTTTACACAGAAGAAGCTGAAGATGGAAGTCTGTCCCTCTGGGTCCATGAGAGTGTCATTGTGAGTTGCTCTTTGATGTGCAGATAAGGCAGGATTCCTTGGTGGTGTCAGGTGGCAGAAAAGCAGGGAGGTGTAGAAATCTTTCTTGGTGTTTAGCAATGAAGTTTAAATAAAAAAATTAGCTAAAATTCAGCATCTTCCATGTTTCAGAGATGTATTTGGTAGCCATGTTGGGTTTGCATTTCTTTTTTGTCTCAGACCAACACAGCTACCAAATACATCCCTTAAACAATTTCAGGCAGTTTATTATAATGTGAGATTAAAAACAGTCCATCAGAAATAAATGCTAGGTTAGGATCCAGTTTTGCCTAGAGGGACTAACAACGCTGAGGGTTTGACACTGCAGGTTGATATTTTTTTAAAGTTAAATTTAATGCTTGTACTAACCTGACAGCTATGGAGATTAAAGTCTTCTGTTTACCCGCAGTGTGGGCCTTGGCACTGCAAACACCCGCAAGCAGGGCAGTGCAAACATTGCCTCTCCAAGTGCTTAAACTCTGACCTAGATAGAGCACCTGTAGGAATGGGGGAATTTTGTTTCCATTTTCTTTCAAGCCTGGCCTGTTTTGTTATGCTGAGATTGCCAACAGGGATGTCAATCATAGCAGTACTATTTTTCAATGCAAAATTAGACTGAAGCTATTAACTCATTTTACATTAGCCTAGAACTACCACTAGATAGTAACAACCCACTTGTAACCCAATTTGGATTTAAACTAGTGACCTGAAGTTGAACAGTTCTGTATCTGAGGAAAGATTTCTTTACTCCAGAACAATCATTTTTCATCATTTTCCCCCATTAGTCCATATAGTTTAAAATAGAGGAAAAAGAATTTCTATTCAAATAAGCTGATATAGTATTTAGAGAGGGTTAAACTGCAATGTCTGTCAGAAGCATTTGTTCAGCATACTTCCCAGTCCTACAGTTTTGGCCTGGGGATTTCATGGACTTCCACAGCTCAGCTGCTGCAGAGAGCATGATTCAGAAACGCATGTCTGGATTCTTGGATTCCTCCCTGTGGAGCAGTCCTCTGAAATATCCACATGCCTTTTCCCTCTCTATGCCCACATGTTGTTTGTTTTCCCCTGCTTTCATACTAATAAAATTTTACCATGTACCATTCCCCCAGAAAAGACCAAAGAAGAGGAAAAAACAGTTTAAAACTAGAAAGACCCTTTTCAGTCTTGTGCTGTTCTTGGGCTATTTGTGAGGGAAAAATGTCAAAGTAAACAGAAGTGCAGCTCCCCATTGTAACTCATGGCACTTTGCAAGAAGTATCATGAGTTACAATGATCCTCCAGACCCAACAGAAGTACCTGGGGGGTTGGGGAATCCAGCTGCTGACTGTAAGCCTAGCAATGCCCCTCCTTCCTCCCAGCCCCTGCGCTGATTTAAAATGGGAGAGAGGAAAGGGAGCGGAGGGGGCTCCTTCTGGGGGTCCCAGCTGGCACTGGAGTGTGGGTGGATGGATTGGAGCCCCCTGCAATCCACGCCCCCCCCCCAGCACTGGCTAAAAAAAAAACCAGATTAAATTCCCTCCGTTCCCTTTCTCTTCTCCCATTCTGAAAACAGTGCCAGAATGGAATGGCATCAATTGTGCCTTCCTGGAAAACAGCAGCATCCCGTGACATGGTGTTCCACTATGACTGCTGCTGCTTCAACCTCATTTTGATTGCAGGTGTAGCAATGACAATAAGAAGAAAATCTATTGATGTCAAAAAATTGCATTGGTATAAAAATTATGACACTCTCATCGGGGAAAGTTTCATAGATCCACCATATTTCTAGTTAAATCCCATATGATGGACTTCCAACGCACTCATGTCCTGGTGCTTACCTGCAGTGAGAGAGACCAAGGCTCCTTTAGGGCAGAAACATGAATTTGGGTCCCCTTTGTCTCATCTGCACTGATCTGTAACCTCTTGATTTGCTTTTGCAATCTGTTCCATTGGAGCTATTCCTACATGTATACTAATTAAATACTCACCAAACTGTAGATCAGAGGTTGGCAACCTACAGCCCTTGACCTGGATTTGGCCCACAGAGGAATTGGATTCAGCTTGTGAACCTGGGGCTTTGGCAGTATTTGGCAGGGTGATTCTATCCCAGGAAGAAAATCAGCTTTCCTGCTTAATACATATGCCCCAATTTTGTGGGTCTGATTTTTGGGGAAAAGGTACATGTTCAGTGCAGAAAAATACATTTTTTTTGATTGATCAGCTGTGAGCTGGTTTTTAAATTGCCTGTGTTTCCTGTTTATGATGAAAAATGTCTCCCTGCTGCACCGGTGCCCTTCAAAGGAGATGATTACACCTGCATCTGTCACTTGATACAACCACAGTGAGCAAAGTCATCCAACTAGATTGTTTTTGTGGAGCTGTCTCTCCAGCTTTGAAAACAAATGTCTCATCTTTGCCCTGGCATTTAGTTTTGATAGCAACTCAGATGCTCTTCAGCATTTATTTAGCAGCGGGAGATAATTACCTTGGGCTGTTTTATTTAGTTGACATGATGTCTATGTTATTTTCCAAAAAGCCTTCTGCCTTAAACCCATGGACTTTTTGTTAGGATCACTTGCCACCTTCTGGTCTTTCTTCCTTTGAGCACAAACAGTTTGGAATGATCTGCCATTCTGCAAAATCTCATGTAACACAGCAAATGCAAACACTTGACAATGATTGAAAGCCTTGGTTACTATAATATTTTTGTTTTACATTTTGTTCTATCTATAAATCTTTTTTATGGATGTTTAAAAAAATAAGTAAACCTTATGTGACATTTTTATCATCCATTTATTTAATATCTCAAATTAAACGTCCTACTGCCACAATTTGAAGGTTATGCAAACTTAAAAAAACATACTGTGTTAAGACTATAGTTACTGTATAAATCTGGATCTTAATCCTTCCCACACCATCAGCTGGAAAAAATCTCAACCATCCCAATCTATCATGATATTTGCTGTGCTTTCATAATTTAACTTTTTACCAAGATAGGTTTTTGGTCTGTTGCTCGACTCCCAACGCATAGGCTGTTTTTCACCTGATCTTTGGCTTTTAATCTCTCTGGCAATGGTAGACCTACTAGGAATTAAAATTCTTGGCATAGCTCTCAGGTGCATTAAAATCCTCTAGGTTTTTTTTTTATCATACTCTAACATACTCTACAACAACCATTTCTCTAGAGGGAGGTACTGTACAAATGCTGATATTTAGCTGCTACCTCAACCGTATGCAGCATGTTCCCTCCTCTTCATGACCAGCTCTAGGAGCTAGTTTAGAGGTGTCTTACTTTGTCCCTTTGGGCACTCAGTCCATATGAAGATGTTATGAAGGACCAGAGTTCAACCAGAATCTTTAAAAGAGATAATTACAATAGTGGCTTCAAAGCAATGCAAGATGATATGAGTTAAATTACCAATCATGGAGGCAACACACGTATATTGGGTGCATCTACACTTGTGCTTTACTGCGGAGTTGACTAATTAGCTCCACAGTAAAGCATCACAGTCTACATATGCACCTCTATTAAGGTGCAGTAATTTAATTAACTTTGCTGTAGAATAGTACTGCCTGACACAAGTACTGTCCTACAGCAGAGTACTTGCATGTGCTGAAATGTCCATGTAGACTGTGACCTGGGCTAGCTGGGGCACTAGGGTGCTACAGTGCGGGGCCTTTCTGTCAGGTAGCCCCACACTGTAGCACCCTCATGCCCCAGGCAGCCCCTCCACCACCCAACACTGCCACCTGGAGCCTGGGGCTGACCCCCGGCCACCTTCTCTGGGTCAGCTGCTCCCAGGCACAGTGTCTTCATGTGCACTTGGGACCGTCCCGGCTTGAATTGCTCTGGTGCCAGGAACACGTGAGGATGCTATACCCAGAGGCAGCTGATTCTAGCATGAACTGCACCAGAGTTTATTCAGGCACATTGCTCATGTAGATGTGCCCACTGTGTATCTATTATTAGCCTTACACCAGGGGGACCAGCACGTAGCACCTGTACCACAACTGGCAGAGGCAGCCTCTGTATATGGCACGTGGCAGACAACGGAAGGGACAGGCAGCACAATGGCAGATAGGGGAGGGAGCAGAAAGCAGAACAGATGATTGGGCAGGGAAAGCAAGTGTGAGAGAAGTTGTAGGACTGAACTGTTTGCAATATTGGTAGGTGGTTTATCCAGTGTGCCTTTGAAAGGAAGCAGGGTATAGTGATGTGCAAGACTCAGAATGCTTTAGGTTTGCTCTGTCTAAGCATTGAAAATGTGTCCAAAACTTCTTGAACCTAAGGGCTAAGTACAGACAGTCAAAAAGCCTGAGGTTTAATCAATTAAATCTTTGCAGTTCAGTCTAAACTGCATAGATTGAACCAACAAGCAAGTGAACGGACATTCACTTTTGATTCTGGAATTGCAACCACATGCCTGCAGTGACTCAGGCCAGAAGCTGTGGGGTACTAGAGCATGCCTCCCTGCTCAGCTGGAGCAGCTAGCTTGGGCCCAGGATAGCCTGCCCACCCTGCAAGGTGGGGGTAGAGGGGTGGGGGTGTGGAAAGGTGCTAGCATCCTGAGATGCTGGGGGACTGTGAGTTAACTTGAATCTGGAAGGGATCTGGGACAGAAGTTCAGTAAACCAATTTAACTTAAATCAGTTAAGTCTGATACTACATTCATCCAGATTTATCTTAAACTAATTTTAACCATTTTGAATGTGGTTTCTGTGCACTGAACGTCTGTTGTGTTACAGATTTGAGCTGGTTTCTGAACACTTATACCAATTTATGTGTAATTTCTGTCTCTAGCCTTTGAGAAAGCTTGGAAGAAAAAAGAGGCTCCTTTGTGGTATTTTGGTTTTGTCAGCTACAGCCAGAAGTTTAACCCCAACCCCAAAACAAAACATATCCAAACCTTTCAAAACCTTGAAGAAGTTGTGGTTTGGGTTTGGATATAGAAGATTCAGTTGTGGGGGGAGGAGGCGGGGAGGAGGAGAGACAGCTCTTATTTTTCCACAGCGGTTTGTCAGTCTCCTATGGTGAAATTTGTCCCTGGGCCCTATTAGGCCCATTCACCACTTAAGCTTAGATGCCTGAAATTCAGCCATATTGAAACACTTGATGCAAAACAGTTGATGTAACAGTCATTATTCATCTTAGCATAAACCTAAATTAAAAAGGTTTTTTACCTGCCAGCAACTAGTTCTAGATTTCTTCTACAACACCAAATCATAATACCTAGACTGTAGTGTAAAAAATACATCTCACTGTTCAGCATTAGGTATTCATTTCTGATGCAGAAAAATCCAAAGATGGGCAGTTAGGTCCTGACAGCAAAGCGAACAAGGCAGTAATTTGTAGCCCTTTAATCTTAAAATATATTTATTATAAAAGGCCTATAACTAATTATCCTGATCCTTTATTATTCATTCCTATTTCTCTAGTTGGCTTAATAAATGACAAAGCTGAAAATTTTAGCAATCAAGAAAATCTAGTTATGGATCTAAACTTTGCAGCTGAAGCCCATCCCTAATCTTTACCTATAAGTGTACATGTCTGTCTATGCGGTACTGGATCTAACCTCAGACTGATGCAAATGAACAGTAATGCCATTCAAGTTAAGAAGTCTGGTTCAAAACTCATTTTTATACTAATCTGATTTCACTTCAGCTTAGATGCACATTTATACCAACTGGCCATCATCTTTGAAAACTCATGGTGATCAAGCATGGTCCCGGATATTTGGAAAAGGGCAAACATAGTTCCCATATTTAAGAAAGGGGAATCCAGGGAACTACAGACTAGTCAGCCTCACCTCAGTCCCTAGAAAAATCATGGAGCAGATCCTCAAGTAATCCATTTCTAAGCACTTGGAGGAGAAAAAGGTGATTAGGAACAGTCGACATGGATTCACCAAGGGCAAGCCATGTCTGACCAACCTGATTGCCTTCTATGACGAGGTGATTGACTTTGTGAATGTGGGGAGACAAGTGGATGTGTGGTGTACCTTGATTTTAGCAAGGCTTTTGATATGGTCTCCCACAACATTCTCACAGGCAAAATAAGGAAATGTGGGCTGGATGAATGAACTGTAAGGTGGATAGAAAACTGGCCAGAGTATTAGGCTTATAAAGTAGTAATCAATGGCTCAATGTCTAGTTGGCAGCTGGTATCAAGTGGAGTGCCCCAGGGGTCAGTCCTGGGGCTGGTTTTATTCAATGTCTTCATCAGCGACCTGGAAGTTGGGATGGAGTGCACCCTCAGCAGGTTTTCAGATGACACCAAGCTGGGGGAAGTAGTAGATACACTGGAGGGTAGGGCTAGGATTCAGAGTGACCTAGACAAATTGGAGGATTGAGCCAAAAGGAATCTCATGAGGTTCAACGAGGACAAATGCAAAGTCCTGCACCTAGGACGGAAGAATCTCAGGCACCAGTACAGGCTGGGGACTGACTGGCTGGGCAGCAGCTCTGCAGAAAAGGACCTGGGGGTTACAGTGGACAATAAGCTGAATATGTTCAAATGGTGTGCCCTTATTGCCAAGAAGGCTAACAGCATACTGGGCTGCATTGGTAGGTATGTTGCCAGTAGGTCAATGGAAATGGTTATTCCCCTCCTCAACACTGGTGAGGCCACATCTGGAGTACTGTGTCCAGTTTTGGGCCCCAACTACAGAAACGATGGGGACAAATTGGAGCGAGTCCAGTGGAGGGCAACAAAAATGGTGAGGGGGTTGGGGGACATGACTTCTGAGGAGAGGCTGAGGGACCTGGGCTTATTTAGTCTAGTGAAGAGAAGACTGAGAGGGGATTGAATAGCAGTCTTCAACTACCTGAAGGGGGATTTGAAGGAGGATGGAGCTAGACTGTTCTCAGTGGTGGCAGGTGACAGAACAAGGAGCAATGGTCTCAAGTTGCAGCAAGGGAAGTTTAGGTTAGATATTAGGAAGAATTTTCTCACTAGGAGGGTAGGAAAACACTTGAACAGGTTACCCAGAGAGGTGGTGGAAGCTCCATCCTTGGGGGTTTTCAAGGCATGGGTAGACAAAGCTTTGGCTGGGATGGTCTAGTTGGGGATGGTCCTGCTTTGAGCAGGGAGTTGGACTAGATGACCTTCTGAGGTCCCTTCCAAGCTTAATTTTCTATGATTCTATGCTTTTATGAGTCACCTTTAATATATGCTGATTGAATGAGATCAGAATCAGACCCAGCTTCTTAAAGTTTTTTGTTTCCTTTTTATTTAATAAAAACCCAGCAAAACAATTTAGAAATAACATGGCATTTTTCTACCAAACATGCTACTTAAATTTTACTAAAGCTAATGAATAAAAAAGTCTCTTAATGTCTCTAAATAGGAATGCAGGCTGTCATCTGAGTAAGAAGATAAATTTTCTACAGTATTAAATCATATTTTACAGTTTAATCATCTGGAAGATGGCCATGTGTCATATTTACATTCACTTCCTATTTAATGGAATACAGATTTTTCAAATGCATCAACCTTAAAAGAAAATAACATATGGAGAAACCTACTTAGTTATTTTGTTTAATGAAATGGTATGCTTTGTTTTACAGAGGAATTTTAATGGAGAATGTACAAAAACCCTGAAACAAGATGATGTTTCTTTAAATCAGCCTTTATTTTTCATTTTATTTGCCCAACTCAAGCTGTGAAACAGAATCAGAAAATGTGAAGGCTTTCTGTATACTGTCCAAGTCGATGATTCTCAAAGTGAGCAGTGATAATGAACAAATACACAATTTTACTTGAATATACTTGAATTGTAAAATAATTTTAGTTGATAATTCTGGTAATCCCAGAGTTTATTTTATATTCCTTGTGATATTTAAAAGTTCAGTTGCTTAACATTACTGGCCTTTTAAAAATCAAATATGCTACTTGAAAACTAGATATGTCACAGTTGCTATTGTATCCAAAGTGACATAGAAAGATTTGCTTTTTTGAAAATGATTCAGTTACTTCTGAGATTGTGTACAATAGCACTTCTTAATATTTAGTGATGAAAACTTTGAGACTTGCAGAAGGTAACAAGATAATGGCCAAGTCTAGAAGTCTTTTATAGACAGACTTCTGCCTTCAATTAAATCCCCATAACATTAGTGAAATTATGTAAGTGTAATTGAGGTCAGCATTTAGCTTAAAACATTTGGCATTGTTAATTTTAGGAATTTTAAATAAATAGATGAACTTCGTATAGAGTATCAGGATTACAAATAAAGGCTATAAAGAATGAAATCTAGTTGTGTGTGTTTGTGCTTGTATAGCTATTAATTATAGAGGTTATTCAGATCCTCTTTTATTGAATGATCAATAATCAAAGTCTTGATACTATTAAAGATAACAAATGTATCATTAGTCATTAATTAAAATGAATGGAACAAAGTAGTATGATTACATTTGGTTTACTTTTAGTTTACGTGGCAAAGCAACTTTACAGAAGTAATGATCAAATATTTTTTGTGCTGGGCATCCCCATTACTCTTTGAAATTAATCAGTCAGATCTTTTCAGGGTGAGGTCACTGGAGCTAGAGCTGCGTGGACATGGTGACAGCAGTAAAGGTATCTTGCTATAACTTCAGAGGCATGGACTTGAGTCTTGCTCCAGACTTGTGCCAAAGACAGCCCCTACCCCAAGTCAACCCAGTTATCATTCCCTTGAGTGTCAGCTACAGAAACTGGTATGTATTAACCATGACAGCCCACTGTCCTGCTGCCCTTGAGTATGCCTTTGATTTATGCTACACCCTCCACAACTGAATTATTAAAAACAAGAATTGAAAATATGTAATTTATATGTTTGAGTTAGACTGCTAGGTGAGTGGAATATGCCCAGTTATTTAAACTGAAAGCATGACAGTTTCTACTTCTACACGGTAGCAGTGGGAGAAAATATTATTTGGGGGGCCTGAGGGCTGCTGTGGGGCAGGCGCATGCCGGCAGTGGAGGAGTGCGTGGTGGGGGTGCTGGGCGCAGTGCTGCAGTGGCGTGCTAGGGTGTGGCAGTGGCGCCGAGTGGTGCTGGGCACTGTGGGGCAGCAGTGTCATGGTGCTGCTGCCGCCGCTGGCTGCCACAAAATTAGTTTGGAGGGGCTAAGCCCTGTTAGTTCTGGCCTTCTGCTGCCTATACTTATGCAGATACTCTGTATGAAATTTTGTCATTTCTGTTGTTGGTGGGTTTATATGAAGTTGTTTTTCTCTCATTTTGAAAGAGTTTCACAAGTCTTGAGCTTTGCTTTGAGGTTTTATTGCAAAGAAAAACCTCAAAGTCAATATATCTATCATGGTTTTTTTAAATCAAGAAATGGCTCTGATTTGAATTCATGCATCAGTTCACACTGCTTAGGTTTAGTAGAACAATTTTTGAACCCTTGTGACTCAGCCCTCAATTTTGAACTTGCAACAAAGTCCAAGGTAATTTTATATTGTGTTGCATATCTCTAAGATCCCATAATCATGCTCTAGAGACAACCAAATAGTTGTTGCTGTTGTTGGTCTTTGTATTTCTATAACACCTAGAAGTTCACATTGTATCATAGGAGCAAACTTAGAAGTTAGGCTTTTTCCAAGTACTGCTATCACGTACCTTTGGCAACATCTCTGTAAATCATAAGCATTCACTTGGTACTGCCTGCTACTATTGATATGATGTGGTTTTTATCCCTATCCTATGTTAGCAGACAAGCAGCTAATCAGTGTGACCATACACTGAGTGAGTTGACAACTGTAAGAAACAGATGCTGAGCTCTAGAATTTATTTTTCCAGTAGGGTCATCTAGGTCTTTGATTTGTTTCCTAGCTAGCTTCATCTGAAGTCTTTTATCTGGCTTTTTGGCTGGTTTCCACTGAAACAATAAAGCATTTATACGTCTTAGTTTCCCATACTCACTCCAACTGCTGTTCCCAAAATTCCCCTGTGTAAGGATATGAAGTGTGGTGGTGGTGATTATTATTATTTTTTTTAAACTTGCAGGCAAGGTATACATTTTCTAATGTCAGGTGCAATATTCAGATCTTGTTTATAACTGCTGAAGAGAACATTCTGTGAAGTGTCATTCACAGAAATGTTTCACACTTATCAGAACAGGATTTGCACTCTGATGTTTACATTGTTACAAAAGATATCTCTAATGGGTGGAGGGACAAATTTGTTTTGGGTGGAGCAAATCCATCCAAATTTCCACAGACCGCAAAGAAAAGACGTAAAAAGTGGGATAGACTTTGCAACTATACTGATAACAGAGAATCTGAAAACTTGGGGGAGAAAAAGTTAAATCTTACGTATGTGACTTTGGAAGGTTTTTTTTGTTTCAACCAGAGTTTAATTTTAAGTGGAACTGAACTTAGGAAAAAAATAAACATACAACATTTTTCAATAATATATTTTACAAGCTCTAAATTTATTGCTGTTTCATAAAACTTGGCATTGATACAATAAAACATTGGCTAATGAACTGTGTATTCTTCATTGTCCACTTAACAGAACTATAGAGGTACTTTCAAATTAACAGTGAGTTTCTTTGCTGGATTTATTTGCTTCAGGGTTTTGTATTATATTAAATTATAGCTACAGTTGTGGTTCTGTGACCTTGCAGTTTTAACATAGACTATTATCTGGCTCTTACCAATCTTTCTGATTACTTTTCAGTCCTGAGTAGCCTTGATACTGAATACATTTTGAGACGTTAATTTAAAATTTCAATTTGCATTTTTCATTCCCATAATGCAGGTTCATTGGAGATGTCCAGTGTTAGGATTAGCTTTAAGATGGCTACTGCCAAAGTTCTTCCTTATGTTTCCAAATTCTCAAATCAATGCATCTTGAGGTGATGAATCACAAATGTGGAACAACCTGAAAAGCTGTGGAGACAAGCTAACCATATAGCTTGGATATAGCTTTCTATATTGGCAATAAAAGGACACATTTACACATACAATTAATGAGATGGAATAAACCGTAGAGCAAATTGCTCTGCAGTAAACTACTTCCAGGCACACCAGCAAATTGAGCTGGGGAGGAGCAGTTTAGACCAGGGCTGCTCCTGCCCTACTCTGTCCCCCTGCAGCAGCCAGGGGGAGCTCCAGGCTCTAACCACAGCTGCCCAGGTGCCAGCGGTGAGCTGGTAGTGGGCACAAGGTAAGCCTTGGGCTCTGGCTGGTGGTGACAGAGTGGCCTCTTTGGCAGCCCTGGGCTGGCAGGGGGCACAGGGGACCAGGCCTAGGAAGCGGGAGGCTGCATTGCGTGGTAGAGGAGCTGGCTGGGCCACAGGCTCCTGCAGCTGCCAAGCCATGTGGCTAGGCAGCAGGTAGGAGTGTGTCTCCCTGCTGGCTGGGTGCAATTTACTCTCGAGTCAGCATCCATATGTACATTGCTGCGCAGGAAATAACTCTGCAGTAGGATAGTATTTGTATTTACAAGTACTACCCTGCTGTGGAGTTTATTAGTTTCTTGCGCCCTAACCGGGGTGTATGTATAGATGCTGAGGCATTTACTGCAGAGCTAATTAGGGAACATCACACTAAATGTCTCATATAGACATGCCCAGATAATGGTAATCATAGCATCCTGAATATATACAGTGAATGACTATATAACCAGTGCCTCTTATCATAAAGAATCTGATAGAACTTTATGAATTTAGCAAACTGATCTATAGGCAGTTAAACCAAATCCCCAATCCCCAAACACAGCCTAAGCTAATACTGGTGTTAGTCTTAGGTTCCAACAGTTCTCTTCCCTAAACAAAACTGAACTCTTCTTGTTTCATGGAAATTAGAATCTAAAGTGCCACATCTGGAAATGCAGTGGTGAAGCCACTCTCTTGACCTCTGCCTCTGGCTTCCTTGGGCGCTTATACACGTGACAGCGAGATGATATACACATGATGAAAATTTCTTTTTGTGTGGCTTAATGGTGTCACACTTTACATAGACACGAGTTTTGGGAGTTTTAAATTATCTCTCAGCATTACAAACTAAACTACATGCGGATGACTGTCCCTCAAAATGCCATTACTTTGCTCGCCACTTCTCCGTGAACCTGACAAGTGGTGTTCTGTGAACCCCATCATGAATCTCAAGTGCAGCTGCTTTATGAATAGTGGGTGAGTTCCATCATCATTCATTCCCTCACTGGCTGTTTCTCAAATACACAGCATTTCATACCATGTCCCTCTGGGAGTAGTGTCTTGATACACAGGTCACTGGGCAGCCTGGCACTGTTCCATGGCATCCAGAACAAGCCTGCTCATAAGATACACAGACTTGCTACAGGTACAGCCAGAGCCCCCCTACCTGGCTTGACTCTGCCTGGTCCCCAAATGTCCCAGGTGTGTAGGCCCTACCCACCAAGCCAACCTGCAGTTCCAGGAGGGCGGACGCTTTTCCTGGTTCACCCTGGTGATTCAAGCTTGAGGCACAAGCCAGACCCGAGGCTTGTGTCTGCCCCATGCCAGGGATGGGGCAGATGGGCTCCCGGGTGGCTAGTCAGTCTGTTAGCAAGGGGCCCTGGCAGCAGTGTCTTCACACATGGGTCACTTTTTAGCCTCTGTTTAGCCTGCTGTTGTGCCATGCATGGACTGGGTTTTTTTGTGGTCAGTATTTGCAACAACAGGGGAGGTGAGCTCTGGCCCTGTTGGGTAGGTTTTGCTCTGAGCAATTAACACTTAGTAGGAGTTTAATGAGTCCCCAAAGTTCACTGGGCTACTTTAATAGTCTTCTTTGAGAACCTGAGAGCAGGAGTTCTAAGTTAAACAGCCAAGAAGCGTGTACACTGGACATCCAACCACCCACCCCAGACAGATTCCAGGGGATCCAGAAGGACCTTGGGTCCAGCAAGGAGGCATGAACATCCTCCCATTCCCACCCACCCCTTATTCCCGTCACCCACTCTGGTCCCCCTTGTCCTTGTACCCTTCCTCCCTCCCATTTTGTTTGGGACAGTGGTGATGATCCCACCACAAATGTTCCCTCTCCAGCCTAGAGCTCTGCCCAAATCTCCTTTCATCCCTCCCCACCGCTTCCTTCCACTGCCTCCCACTCCCACCCAGGCACTGCAACTTTGGGAACCGGAGCTGGAGGCAGAAGTACAGGGGAGGGGGCTTGGGCATATGGCAATAGGGGAAAACATGAAAGTATAGAGTAAGTAATGCAGGCAACATTGGAGCATGTCAGGCTAACTGCCATCTTTCTTCCATTTGCCCTCCAGCTGTGCCTTGCTTGATGATTGCTGGTTCAGTGACCCAGACCACTGAATATTCAGCTACACCAAGTGTATAGATATGTCCAGAGAAGGCTTGGGGAAATCTCCTGTGGGAGATTTCATAGCCTGTAAGGGAGGTGAGGAAAGTGAGTTTGGGAGTGTGGGGCAACCCCCCCCTCCCCCAATCTTCTTTCTTCCCCCGCAGCATGACCTCCATTTGCTTCCCGAATCAAGCAGTGATCCCTTCACAGTCTGTCCATCAGAAGAGGGATGCCCCTGCTTTGCTAGGACTTGGGGTGCAGCA
>NW_005841922.1:2942391-2949659 GCF_000455745.1 Alligator sinensis
AATCTGCTTTTTGAGAGGGCTTTTAAGGGGGAATTTTAAACTTTGCTTTTATTTATTTCTTTGTAGTAGTGCGGTAGGGGACTGGGCTTTTGACAGTGTTTATATGTTCTCTGTTTTGTTACATTTGTATTAATTTATATTTGAATTAAAGTTTTAGCTTTGGAAGTTTCTATTTTTTCAATCTTAGTAGCGCTTTAGCAGTTTGTGGGGCATCAGTCTTGTTGGGTGGTGGCTGCTGTTGGTGGTGGGAGGGTGGCTCCTTGGGGGGGGCACTGGTGTGGTTTTCATGTAGTGGGTGCTTTCATCTGGGGAGGCATGACTGCCCGCCCTTGGGGTTCATGGTTCATCCATTCAGTCTTCTGTTCAGTGCCTACCTTTTCTCCTCTGAGCACTTGACAGATTTCAGGGGTAATCCCAGGGAGCTTCTGTCTCTATATAACCCCTGGCACCTGGCATGAAGGGCTGGTCCTGCCAGTGTAGGGAGGGATCACAGGAGAAAGAAGGGGCCTTGAACTCAGCTTGTGCATGCAATCAAGCCCAGGAGCCAGCAGACCATGGAGGAGGGAAGTGGCACATCTCAGCAGTAAGCTACACGCTGGTGTCTGCAGGACTGAAAAATCCACAACAAAAATCCCCAGACTTTTCCGACCAAATTCTGTGAGTAACTCCTGTGCCAACCCACCCTGCACCTCCAAAATCCATCCCTTTGTGGCTGGCTGCGATGTGATTTTTCCCTGTAATGTCATTAATTCTTTAATGACATTACAGGGAGAATGGGAGCAGACCAGGGCATGTAGGTCCAGGTCCTTTGATCCTTTGCTGAAACAAAGAGCCTGGTGAGGGTACGGGAGGACCCTGAGGTCATGCACCAGTTTGTTTGCAGCCTGCAGGCCAACTGGCATATCTGCCTTGATGTTGCAAAGAGAATGGCAAAGTGGGGGCACAGCAGGACCCCGCTCCAGTGCCTGGTGAAGGCCAAAATCCTGTGGGCTGCCTTCTGCAGGGATGTCTCCAGAGCACAACAGCAGGGTACTCCACTATGTGACGTGGACCACTACAGGTACCTCCAGCCATTAATGGAAGTACTGGATCAGAGTGAACATCGAGGGACAGAGACCCTCCGGGGTGTCCTTGAGTGGACACTTTGTCAACCACTGCTGGGAGTCACGTGGGATCCAGGGACTCCAGTGGGGAAGATAATGGAAATGGTCCTTGTCATGTCACCTGCCAGTTCCTCTGAGGAAGATAGACCAAGGAGCTTGACATCCACAGCTGGTATGTGAAGCCCTGGGGAACCATATAGTCGCCTGTCACCTGAACTGACAGCTCTGATTAGGCTGAGCTGTGAGGTGAATGGGGGAGGAGGACTTGTTTACAGCCGCTTGTTTGCAGAGCATGAGTGACTGGTACCTCCTGAATCTGGGGGGGGCACCCGCAGAAGCCGCAGACCCTGTCAGGAGGGGCATCAGCCCTACTAACAGCATCAGTGTTGGCAGTCGGGGGGGTCACTAGCCCGGTCAGGGTGAGCATGTGCACCCCTGTGCACCCACTACCAGTCGCCTATGTTGCAGAGGGACTGCACTTATTTACAGCCACTCAGGACCTGCTACCCCCTGTGGCCAGGCACCCGTTCTCAGGCATTTTGGTCTGACTGCTTCTTTTCCACTCGCAAGATTAGCCAAGCTCATCTTTTTAGAGCAGCAAGCATCTTTAATTCACTCTATTTCCCACATTTCTTGATTTTTCAGCCCCAATTCAAGTGCCACCACCAAGGATACACAGGCAACCAAGGCAGGCTGCAGCCAGTGCACGAACCGACATGCTGGGTGAATGCCCTCGGGCAATGTGAGTAGTGGCTGTGTGAGCTGGTCAGACAGGTCTGCTATGCTATGGGAAGCATCATGGCTGTCCAGTGTGAAAGGAATGTCTCTTGAGTCCAGGAGGCATTCTGAGACCTGGCAGGACCAGCAAATACTGGTGGGCATACTGGTAATGATTCTGTGCCTGGTGGTCATCGACTGTAGTCCTGCCCCTGCCCCTGCCAGGGAGCAGCAACGGCAGTGTAAGCTGCTATGGACAGATTGTGGGCAGATCACAGCAGGGCATGTTTGGTCAGCCTAGTGATGCTGACCTTTTTTACTTTTGCTGCTGGCATTGGCTAAGGACCCACTGTTTGGGGCTAACAGGTAACACCCTGAGCCCACCGGGGCTTGTCAGAAATGCAAAATGATCAAAGTAAGTTAAACAAATAAACTAGCTCTTCACTGACTTCCAGCAGGTCTTCACAGGCTTCTCCTTCTGGCCACCTCTTATCTCTCAGAGGCTTTGAAGAGCCTGTGGCTTGTGCAAACAAAGTAAAGAAACAAACAAAATGAACAAGCAAACAAACAAGCAGGAGCCCTTGGCTGCCTAACCTCTGGTAACCCCAGGCTCCAGGCAGACTGCTCCCAGCCAGGTGCAGCCTCTTGAGGCTGTTTTCAGCATGTTTTATTCTTCCTCTTGCTGGTGAACCATGTGGTTGACTCTTCCTCATTCATCACACCTATGTCAGCTCCCTGGCTGGGAGACTCACTGCTTCCCTGGACCTTGTTCCCCAGCCTTTCATGAGTCCTTCCAGGTTTGGTGTGGGGATGTTCAGACTCCCTAATATCCTTAGTAACAGCGCCTTGCCTTGATACACGCAGGCATGGATCCGCGCTCTATGATCCAATAGTTCTCTGGCAAGCTGTGAATGAAAGTCCATCATAGGGCCAAGTTCTTAGAATTGATTATTGGGTTGTTGGTTTTTTTCCATGATTCATGTACTGTAAGTAGGTCATTATAGTGATTGTTATAGAAATAGCACTATTATCATTATGTTTTTTAACTATCCATGCACTGTTATAGTAATTCATAGTAATTCATACTGATTATAAATTGTTATCTTAAAAGAGTTGTTCTGTGGTTTGTTTCTTTTTTAAATTTTTGTTGGTTGTAAATAAAGGTTTCTACTTGCTTTGTTGGATTTTTTACTTTACGCTGTCTCTTTTTAAGAGGTGAACAGTGGATGGCAGTGGGGGTTTGCTAGTTTGTGGAAGGTTAGGGGGAAGTTGTTTGTTGCCCCCTGGTTAGCTTGATGCTGGTCAGCTTGATACTGCTTTCTGGTCACAGTAATAAGCCTCAGTCTCTCCACTGCGTCCAGATGTTGGCCCTGCACAGGCAAGACAGAAGCCTTTTGTGTGAGTTTACAAGATTGCAGAGATAAGATGCTTTGCACCAGGGGCCCTGCACTGCCTGGCCTCAGGTTGGAGGTTTCATAGTTCCATAGTTGGTAGGATTGGAAGGGACCTAAGCAGATCATCAAGTTCAACCCCCTGCCATGGGTAGGAAAGGATGCTGGGGTCAAACAACCCTGGCTAGGTGGTTGTCTAGCCTCCTTTTGAAGACCCCCACGGTAGGGGCAAGCACCACCTCCCTTGGAAGTTGGTTCCAGCTCCTAGCTGCCCTGACCATGAAGTAGTGCCTCCTGATGTCCAGCCTAAATCTACTATCAGTCAGCTTATGGGCATTATTCCTTGTTACTCCCGGTAGTACTTGGGGGAGCAGGGACTCTCCCATTGCCTGCTGGTCCCCCTTGGCAAATTTGTAGGCAGCCACCAGATCCCCTCTCAGCCTTCTTTTGTGGAGGCTGAACAGGTTCAGGTCCCCTAGCCTCTCCTCATAGGGCCTGCCCTGTTGCCCCCTGATCGTGCAAGTGGCCCTCCTCTGGACCCTCTCAATACTATCCACATCCCTCCTGAAGTACGGCGCCCAGAACTGGACGCAGTACTCCAACTGCGGCCTGACCAATGTGACATAGAGGGGGAGGATCACTTCCTTGGACCTGCTTGTGATGCATCTGTGGATGCATGACAAGGTGCAGTTAGCCTTCCTGACCACATCCCCACATTGGCGGCCCATGTTCATCATGGAATCAATAGTGACTCCAAGATCCTTTTCTGCCTCTGTGCTGACAAGAAGGCCCCAGCCTGTAGGTATGCTGCTGGTTCTTCCTCCCCAGGTGCAATACCTTGCACTTGTCTGTATTGAAACCCATCCTATTCTCATCCGCCCACCTCTGTAACCTGTACTTCTCCCCACATCTTAATGTCATCTGTGAACTCAAACAAGGTGCTTTTTACCCCTCGTCCAAGTCGCCAATGAAGATTGGCAATGTTCAGGTGCCCAGGGAACATGGTAAGCTGCCTGGGTGGGGAGGGCTGTGCCCAGGCAGCTGCTGGCTGAGCCACCTGTCCCTGCTCAATCCCCTGGGCCAGCTAGTCTGCTGTGTGCTAGCTGCAGGCAGCTTGCCTTCCCTGACCCCTTTCCAGTTGCTGCAGCAATAGACCCCACTTCCCACCCCAACTGCAGGCCAGCCATTCTGCTGCCGCCACCCAGCCCATGGTGTCTGGGCTTGGGGCACACAGGGCTCCCAGCCAACTGGGGCAAGGGGCTGGCCCTCCCTGTAGGGGGCCTCTCTGGGGAGGCACTATGGGGCTGCCTCCCCACACCACCACTGCGTCCTGAGCATGTCCCTATAGCAAGTACCCCGGGGGCTGTGTGATGATCTGTTTGTGCAGACAGAGGGGTACCTGAACCACTATGCCCTGTTCTTCCTGACCCTGCTGGTACCTTGGTCACACCTGCACTCCTGGCTATGACGGTGAGGCAGGAAAGCCTGGGCTGTCTCACAACCTCCATCACCAGCTTGAGGGCTACCTGTTACAAGCTGGGAACATGGGATGCTCAATAAAATTTTAAACCGTTTTGCTCCTGCTTCCGTGTGTGCAGTGTGGGGGTGACCTGGGGCCAGGGGGAATGCGGGCAGGCGACGCCTCTACAACCCTTCCCATGTCAGCAGACAGACATGGACGAAAATTCATTTTAATTTCACCTAAGCATTTATTTTATTGTCAGTAAAACAAAGCAGAACAGAAAAATAAAGGAACACAATGCCCACTCTCCCGATTTGCTACAGAAACATCAGCAAAGCACTAACAGCTAAAAACCCATCACTCATCATTTGTTCTCCCCCCCACCCTCCCCATGTCCCCTCTGTCTCACCCTGCCCTTGGTCCCTAAAGTGTTGTGGTGCTCTCCTTTTCTGGCTAGTGGGGGTGCTCCTTGCTTGCAGGCACAGTGGCTGTCACTGAAGTTGTCGCTATGTGGGGCTGATGACAGATAGGGGCTTCTAGGGGGGAGCTGCTCATGAAGGGGCTGAGGTCATTCATTTAAGGAGTTCCTGTCTGAACTTTCCCTCCTGCTGCTGGCCCTGCTCAGCATGCTGACAGAACATATCGGCCAGGTCAAGGAATTTTATTGTGCTGGCCGTGATATCTCAGTGAGCTGCAGTTTCTCGGTCTTCAGTCTTTTGGAATGCCACACAGATTTTGTCCTGCCAGTCATCCACGGACTGTACTTGTGATTCAGAGGCTGCAACCAAAGCCTGCATCATGCCTTCTCTTGACTGTCACTGCCTGTGGCAGTGCTCATATGTTTGCTCAGCTCTGGTATGTGCTGGTGTCTGTGCTTCGGGTGCATGTCCCAAAATTCCAACAGATGCAGTAGCTGGTAACAGGAATTGGAAAAAGAAAAGGTGTTAATGGTCAAAGATCTTATCCCCATCTCCCAGAAACAACTTTAAGAGTGGGCTCATCATGTCCACTCCCATGGATGTAAAACATTATGCAACTTGCAAGCAGTGGACAGATTTGCTGCTTCCAACAGTAACCCCCTCTTTTCCTCCCACCTTGTCACACTTGGACCTGGCACAAAAGCAGAGCTAGTTCCAGGTAAACCCTAGTCACCCAAACCGATCTAACGCTCCTTCCCCATAACTTACAAGTCCCTGGGCATGGATCCTCAGGCATCTCTAGGCCTAACAGCATTCTTGGATCTCAAGAATTTCTAATGTGCAGAACAAATCCAAGGTCGGTATGATCATGGAGTCTGGTGCATCCTCCTCCTCCTCTGGGATATTAAGGAAAGACCCCAGGGAGAATGGGGTCATGGTCAAAACAACTTTGTCTTGGTTGTCCATGTCCTGTAGCTGCTGCGAGCACTCACCCCCATGTCCAACTGGTGGCCTGAAGGCTGTGCAGTACCTTTCAAACTGCCCGCTCCAGTGGCAGGACTGTCTGTGGACTCTTGCTGGCTCAGTCACACTGTGGCCTCCTGCACCCCCGTCATGCTGAAGGATTGGAGGCAAGTGTCTCCTGTGTCCTTGAGAATTCAGGATAGTTTATCAGATTCATAGATTCATAGACATTAGGGGCTGGAAGGGACTTCGTGAGATCATCAAGTCCAGCCCACCTGCCACAGGAAGAAAGACTGCTGGGATCATAGAATCATAGAAGTAGGGTCAGAAGGGACCTTGTAGATCTTCAAGTCCGACCCCCTGCCTGGGCAGGAGGGAAACTGGGCTCAAGTGACCCCAGCCAGGTAGGCATTGAGCCGCTTCTTAAAGACCCCCAGGGTAGGAGCCAGCACCACTTCCCTTGGAAGTTGGTTCCAGATCCTAGCTGCTCTGACTGTGAAGTAGTTCTTATGGATGTCTAATCTAAACCTGCTCTCCAACAACTTGTGGCCGTTATTCCTTGTTATCCTGGGGGGCGCTAGGGGAAACAAGGTCTCCCCCAAATCCTTCTGGTCCCCCCTAGTGAGTTTATAGACGGTCACAAGGTCCCCCCTAAGCCTTCTCTTGTGAAGGCTGAACAGGTTCAGGTCCCGTAGCCTCTCATTGTAGGGTCTGCCCTGCTGTCCCCGGATCATGCGGGTGGCCCTCCTCTGGACCCTCTCAATGTTGTCCACATCCCTCTTGAAGTGGGGTGCCCAGAACTGGACACAGTACTCCAGCTATGGCCTGACCAGTGTCGTGTAGAGGGGGAGGATCACCTCCTTGGCCCTACTTGACATGCACCTGTGGATACACGATAGGGTCTGAGCCCTGTCAACCGTGACCTCGCATTGTTGGCCCATGTTCATCTTGGAGTCAGGGATGACTCCAAGATCCCTTTCTGCCTCCGTGCTCTCAAGAAGGGAGTTTCCCATCTTATAAGCGTGTTGCCGGATACTACTGCCCAAGTGCAGCACTCTACACTTGTCTGTATTGAAATTCATCCTGTTTTTGTTAGCCCACCCTTGCAACCTATCCAGGTCTTGCTGCAGTCTTTCCCTCCCTACTAGCGTGCCCACCTCACCCCAAATTTTGGTATCATCAGCAAATTTGAACAGGTTGCTTTTCACCCCGT
>NW_005841922.1:2949880-2982541 GCF_000455745.1 Alligator sinensis
CAATCAGGTTGGTCTGACATGACCTGCCCCTAATGAAACCGTGCTGGTTGCCCCTGAGCATCATCCCCGATGCCGGCCCATCACAGATGTGCTCCTTGATGATCTTCTCAAAGAGTTTCCCCAGGATTGAGGTAAGACTGACGGGCCTATAGTTGCCCTGGTCCTCCCTCTTCCCTTTCTTAAAGATGGGGACCACATTGGCTATCTTCCAATCATCTGGCATCTGGCCAGAGCACCACAAGCGCTTGTAAAGCCGTGCCAAGGGCCCAGCAATAACCCCTGCTAGCTTCCTCAGCACCCTGGGGTGGAGAGCATCTGGACCTACTGACTTGAACACGTCCAGCCCCTCCAGGAACACTCTAACCCGGTCCTCCTCAACCTTAGGTCTTGAGGCATTCCCCTCGAGTCTGTCTTGAAACACGGTGGGGGAGTCCTGGTCCCTGCACAAGAAAACGGAGGTGAAGAATTTGTTAAAGATGTCTGCCTTCTCCTCTGGTGCAACCACCAGATTGCCCAGTGCATCTTGCAGGGGCCCCACATTTCCCGGTGCCGTCTTCATCCTCCCTATATATTTGAAAAAGGATTTTTTATCATCTTTGATCTTGGACGCTAGTCCTAGCTCTATGTCCGCCTTAGCTTTCCTAACAGCCCCACTACAGGCCCGAGCAGTGGAGGTATACTTTTCTTTGGAGATAGCCCCCGCCTTCCACCGGGTGTATGCCGCCTTTTTGGCAACCAGGCATTCCCGGACTTCCTTGGTGAGCCAGGGAGGCTTTCGGGCACTCTTGCCCCCCTTGATTCTTGTTGGGATTGTCACCTCTTGGGCCCTGAGTATCGTGTCCTTAAGGAACGACCACTCATCTTGGGCACTGAGTTCCCCTGCCCTCAAGAACCCCAGCACCTCTCCCACCAATCTTCTCAACTCGTTGAAGTTGGCCCTCTTGAAGTCTAGGGCTACCGCCTTGCTGCAGGCCCTTGACACCCTGTGCTGGATGATGAATTCCAGCAAGTGATGATCGCTATCACCCAGGTGGTCAAGGACCTGGAGCCCCCTTACCAGGTCATCGCCTGTGGCCAGGACCAGGTCCAACAGGGCATTTCCTCTGTGTGGGACTGGGATCAAATGATTCCAGCAAGGTAATCATCCAAACGCATTTTGAAAGAGTCCAGAGTACATGCTGGCACCACTTCTGGGGGAGTCTGTTCTACACCCTGTACACTTGGACTGTAAAGAAGACTGTAAAGAACTCAGGCTGACATTTTCCTTATGTCCAGCTTAAATCGGCCTTCCAGAAATTTTTGGCCATTAGACCTTGTTATCCCTTTGGGAAGCCCTGGCAAACAACTGTTCTCCCAGATCCTGGTGCACCCCCCTTATATACTTATAAGCTGCCACCAAGTCCTCCCTGAATCTTCTCTTCACCAGGCTGAAGAATCCCATGTCCCTCAGCCTCTCCTCATATGGCTTGCTCTCTTGGCCTTTGATTGTGCAGGTGGGTCTCCTTTGCATTCTCTCAAGCTTATTCATGTCCCTCCTGAGGTGGGGGGCCCAAAACTGAACGCAGTACTCAAGCTACAGCCTCACTAAGGCTGAATAAAGCAAGAGGATGATGTCTCTGGTTTTTCTTGAGATGCATCGGTGGATGCATGCCAGAGTTTGGGTTGCTTTGCTAGCTACGGCATCGCATTGGCGGCTCATGTTCATCTTGTGGTCGAACAAGACCCCCAAGTCTCTTTTGGTCATGGTGCTAGCGAGCGTAGCACTGCCAAGCTTATAATGATGCTGGTTTTTTCTCCGAAGGTGGAGCACCCTGCACTTCTCTACGCTGAATTCCATCAGGTTTTGGTCTGCCCACCTTGCGAGTGTGTCTAGGTCAGCCTGTATCCCCAGCCTGTCCTCCAGTGTGACTGCCTTCCCCCATGGTTTAGTGTCGTTCGCAAACTTTGCCAGTCCGCATCTGGTGCCAAAATCCAGATCATTAATGAAAATGTTGAAGGGTACTGGCCCAAGTACTGAGCCCTGAAGGACTCCACTAGTCACCTTGTGCCATGTTGATTTGCTCCCATCAACTAATACTCTGGGTCCGAACCCGGAGTCAGTTCCCCAGCCATCAGACCATGAGATGGTGGAGGCCTCAGTTCCCCAGCTTAACCATGAGGACATCATGGGAAACCAAGTCAAAGGCTTTCTTGAAATCCAGATATATGACATCAACCTTGTCTCCCTTGTCCAGGCAATGCATCACCTGGTCATAGAAGGAAATGAGGTTGGTCAGGCAAGGCCTTCCAGCAATAAAGCTATGTTGGCTGGCACTCAGAAAGTTGCCTTCCAGTAACCTGTTGCTGATGGAATCCTTGATGATTTTCTCCAGGATCTTTCCAGGGATGGGTGTCAGGCTAATTGGCCTATAATTCCCTGGATCTTCCTTCCTTCCTTTCTTGAAGTTTGAGACCATGTTGGCTTTTTTCCAGTCTTCTGGTACCTCTCCCAAGTGCCATGAATTCTCAAATATCTTTGCCATAGGATGTGCTATGATGTCTGCTGGCTCCTTCAAGACTCTCAGGTGCATTCCATCCGGGCCCACAGACTTATGAATGTCTAGCCTCTCAAGGTGTTCCCTCACTTAATCTATGTCAACTGTGGGCCCATCTCCCACCCCCTGGATGTTTTTCATCCTGTCCAACAGAGTGACCCCTTTGGGTGGGTGGAAGACCGACACAAAGTAATCATTTAGGATATTGCCCTTTTCTTGAGCATCAGAAGTCAGCTGCTCCATTTGATCTAGCAGGAGTCCAATGTTACCTTTGTTGTTTCTCTGACTTCCCATATATCTGAAGAAGGACTTTTTGTTATCCTTGATTCTGGTGGCTAGCCTGAGTTCAGTTCCTGCCTTGGGTTTTCTGGACTGCTCTCTACAGGTGCAGGTTAGTGCTGTATAGTCCTCCTTGGTGATGATTTCTGTTTTCTATCTGGTGTAGGCTTCTCTTTTCAATTTCAGGAGGTCCAAAAGTTCCCCATTTAGCCAAGGTTGTTTCCCAGGCTGCTGACTGCATTTCCTGCAGGATGGGATGGACTTTTCAGGTATTGCATTCTTAAGGAACAACCATTCCTTATGGACTCCCCTTTCTAAGAGGCCATGGTCTCTTAGTGCCTGACTGACCAGTCTCTTGAGTTTGTGAAAGTCACCTTTCCCAAAGTTGAGGATTTCTGTTTTATTGAGGTATTTGTCCACCCTGTGTTGGACAGAGAAAGTGATCAGTTCATGGTTGCTGTCACCAAGCTTCCCCTCAATCCTCAGATTGCTCACCAGATCATCCCCTTTGGCCAGAACCAGATCCAGCAGTGCCTCTCCCCTAGTCCGCCCGTAGACCTCTTGCATTAGGTAGAGGTCATCTGATGGTGTTCAACGCCGATAAATGCAAGGTTCTCCACCTTGGGAAAAAAAACCCGCAGCATCCTTATAGGCTCGGCAGTGCTATGTTGGCTAGCACTATGGAAGAAAGAGACTTGGGGGTCATCATTGACCATAAGATGAACATGAGCCTGCAATGCGATGCGGCGGCTAGTAAAGCGACCAAAACGCTGGCTTGCATCCATAGATGCTTCTCAAGCAAATCCCGGGACGTCATTCTCCCCCTGTACTCGGCCTTAGTGAGGCCGCAGCTGGAGTACTGTGTCCAGTTTTGGGCTCCACAATTCAAAAAGGATGTGGAGAAGCTTGAGAGAGTCCAGAGAAGAGCCACGCGCATGATCAGAGGTCAGGGAAGCAGACCCTACGATGACAGGCTGAGAGCCCTGGGGCTCTTTAGCCTGAAAAAGCGCAGGCTCAGGGGTGATCTGATGGCCACCTATAAGTTTATCAGGGGTGACCACCAGCATCTGGGGGAATGTTTGTTCACCAGAGCGCCCCAAGGGATGACGAGGTCGAATGGTCACAAACTACTTCAAGATCGTTTCAGGCTGGACATAAGGAAGAACTTCTTTACTGTCCAAGCCCCCAAGGTCTGGAACAGCCTGCCACCGGAGGTGGTTCAAGCGCCTTCATTGAACACCTTCAAGATGAAACTGGATGCTTATCTTGCTGGGATCCTATGACCCCAGCTGACTTCCTGCCCTTTGGGCGGGGGGCTGGACTCGATGATCTTCCGAGGTCCCTTCCAGCCCTGATGTCTATGAAATCTATGAAATGCAAATGAGAAAGCTATGTGACTGCTAAGATTTGGCTGTATGCTCTTCCCACAAGATGTTGGAGAGGTTGAATTCCCCCATGACGACCATGCATTGGGAGCGTGCAGCTTCAGCCAGTTCCCTAGTGAATTTACGATCCAGCTCTTCTTCTTGGTTGGGAGGTCTGTAATAGACTCCTACAATTATATCCCCTTCCCCATACTCTCCCCATATTTTAACCAAGAGGATCTCAGGATGCCGTCCTTCGGTACTGAACTCAGTTTGAAGGGAAAAGTACTGCTCCTTAACATAAAGAACTACACCGCCCCATCATAAATGGGGCTACAGTGCATCCAGCCCCCGAATGAGAATTCTGGTCCTTGACCCGATGGAAAGCACATTTCAGGGCTTTCATCTTGCTATGGCACTGGACCCGGTCATGATTGTGGCCACGCTCCTTCATTTGCTCAGCAATGTATACATAGACTGGCTTATTTTGTCGATTCTCCAGGTGCGCCAGAACCTTTCTTTCCCTGCCAAATATCAATCAATGAAAGCCTCCAATTCATCATGGGCCCAGTTGGGGCCATGACTTTGAGATGTATCTGGATGATCCTCCAGGACCAGCAGATTGCTTCTTATTTTGTGCCTCTATCGAGTATATTTTCAGGGCCAAAATGAGTCACTGAGAGGGGCCTTGTTATGCTCTGACAGAGTCTCCAGATGCTTTCCACCCATGCTGAGAGCACTTATATAGACATTTGTATGGAACCTTTTCACATAGGTCTAACTTGCTATATATGCCTTAGTACCAGCACTCATGCCAATCTGCTCAAGTGACCTATCCTAACAGAACACCATTGAAATCCATAATTTGTCCTAAATTGTCTCCCAGATGCACCCACTGTCCAGAACGATAGGTCTTAATGGCTCACCACTGATAACATCTGAAATTCACTCCCTGCCTGCGATGCAGCTTGATTGAAAGGGATTGCTGCTGGTGCCCTTCAAGCACACTCCCCCTCCCTGCCCACCACAACATCTGACTTATCAGTCACTGAACTGTGCTCCTGGGGGTCTACTAGGTCATGAGGGGGGGAATCAGGGTTCTTTCAGTTAGTTTTCTGCTCTGCGCCTGCCTTTTTACTGCCAAGTGTCTGATGGATTTCAGGGGTAATCCCCCCAAAACCCCAAACCCCAAGTTCTTACAAGACAGGTGGTGCTAATGGGAACTTAAAAAAAAAAAAAAGGGTGCGAGGATCTCACACCCACCTTTCTTCCCGCCAGCTTCTGCTGGGTTTGTGGGGTTTGCTGGGGTGAAAAATCGTTGCTGGGTCTGCTCATTGTTCCACTAGGCACTATATTCGGCACCTCTGGGGGGGGATGATGGGTTTCTAGTGTCATTGGACTCCTCAACTTTTTACAGGGATGTGTAGGAATTGAAAGGCTGGTAATGCTTTTAAATCTAATCTGCTACTTGCCACCCCTTAATTCGGGGTTTGCCTATTTCAGTGTTCTGCTCAGTGCTCCCTTTTTTCTGTTAAATGCGTGTCATGGAAAAATGGGGTGTTTGGAGACCTTAAAGAATTGGGACTGCGATTTGACATGTTGCTTCTGGCTCCTCAATGGCTGGCATAGCTTTCAATGTGTTAATGGGACCTGTTAAAAAAAGGTGGGGACCTCATACCCACCTTTCTTCCCCCGGCTTCTGCCAGGCTTCAGGATTTTGTTGTGGTGAAAATTCACAGTGGGTCTGGTCATTGTTCTGCTAGGTGCTGTGTTCTGCACCCATGGGCAGATGACGAGATCCTGAGGTCATCAGACACCCTACGTTTTTGCAGGAGGGGTGTTTGCAGGAACCTAAGCCATGTAGGTTAGGAACTGAAATTTAAAGACCGTGACTTATAATGCTAATAACTCAATTCAAAATCCCTACCTAGTCAACTCCCTTAGCACAAGCCAATGGTGCTCTGTGGAAACAGTTGTTTACTGCATAACAAAATGGCCTTGATGACTCCTGATGGAATCAGCTATGAGAACCAGATGCTCTTGGATGCCCTGGAGATGTCCAACCATAAAATGGAGGCACTCAATAATGCAGGCATGCAGCTACTGAACTCAGTGCATGCTATTATGGCCCTTGTACAGAGGCACCAACACAGGCTTCACATGCCTTGTTATACAAGGCAAAGTCCTTTCAGCTGCAGTTGAAGAACCAAGAGGTAGCTGTGAATCTCAAGACTGACAGGCTTCTGTGGATCAACCTACAGAGCAATGATTGCAAGGTCTGGGCACACGCAAGCAGCGCTGACGGGTGGGAATGCATTGTACTTACATCTTGCAATGATCAGCAGTGGCTCAACACTTTTCTCATGAGCAAGTACACATTTTTTTACATAGTCTTGATGCTGTCACTGCACATTGAGTGCCAGGAGACTGTCATGCACCATCCCATCAGAAAAGAGGTTGGCCATGGCCATCATGAAACTGGCCACCCACACCAGCCTCCGCTTCTTTGGGAACCAGTTTGATGTGGTTCTCTGCATGGCTAGGGTGGTGGTATGTGAGGTATGCCAGCTGCTGAAGGATGTTGTGGCAAACAACTTAATTTGCCTCCATAACCCCAGGGAAGTTATTGAAGGCTTCAAGGCAATGGGTGTGCATTGGACAGCACACAGATCCCAGTCCTATCCCCGTCCCAGGAGAGCCAGTCATTCATCAACAGGAAGAGATTTGCCTCGGTGATTCTCGAAGCTGTAGTTGATTACGAAGGATGTTTCACTAACATTTATACAGGCTGGCCAGGCAGTGCTCATGATGCACGTGTCTTTCAAAACTTGCTGCTGCCTGGCATGATAGAGAAAGGACTATATGCACCCAGGCTCCTTGATGCAGTGATCCAGGGTGTTGCAGTGCTCCTGCTTATCATTGCATACTTAGCTTACTTCTTCCTGCCCTGGCTCATGAATTCACATGGAGGGCAAGTTACTGACTAGCAAAAGTCCATATTCAACTACTATCTCAGCAAATGCTGTATGACTGTTGAGTGCACCTTTGGTCATCTGAAAGCACGGTGGAGGTCACTGAACTACAGGCTTGAGGTGGAGCCAGAAAACATTACCGTTTTCATTGTGGCAGCTTGCATGCTCCCCAGTATTTGCAAGACCAGGAGGGAGGTTTTCAGCAACTCATTGTCTGAGGAAGAGTAGGAAAGGAGGGAGGCAGTGGCCAGACACAGACATGGGCAGGCAGGGCATGGTGCCCCCTTAGATCAGCAAGCAAATGGTGGTCAGGGAACTATTGTGCGGAATTGCCTGGCCACTAGGCCTGTGTGAAGTGGCTAGTATTTGCTTTGGATTTGGCTGATTCAGAGGACAGTGATTCAATTTGGTGATTTGAATCACTGTCCTGAATTGATTCAGTCGAATCTGATTCAGAGGTTTGGCTGCTGCCGAATCTTTGAATCTCCAAATCACCCAGGCCCATCCCCCACCCACTCTCCCAGCCCTGGCAATGGCTGCCCCACCCACCCCAGCTCCCAGCACTTGGAAAAAAAAAGCCCTGACTCACCAGATGCTGCCCCCCACTGTCCCACACTGGTCAGGAGTGAGAGGCACCTACAGGGCTGGGGATGGGGGGGCAGGGGGCTGTGGGTCAGGAGTGAGGGGCACTGGCAGGAGCAGGGGGCTGCAGGTTGGGAATAAGGAGCACTGGCAGGGCTGGAGGGTAGGGGGCTGTGGGTCTGAAGTGAGGGGCACTGGCAGGGTTGTGGGGGGGACAGGGGGCTGTGAGTCTGGAGTGAGGGGCTCTGGCAGGGCTGGGGAGGCAGGGTGCTGCAGGTCAGGAGTGAGAGGCACTTGCAGGGATGAGGATGGGGGGCAAGAGGCTGCAGGGCACCAGCAGGGCCAGGTGGGGCAGGGGGTTGAAGGTTGGGAGTGAGGGGCATTTACACATAAAATAAAGCACATTTATATATGAAATAAAGTTTACTTGATGACATAGTAAACTGAAAAATAAGGTGAGAATAAAGTTAAAGATAGGAATGGAAAAAATTAAAATAAAATGAGAATAATTAAAAAATATTTAAAAAATATTGGTAAAACAAGTAAAAAATGTGTGTAAAATTAATGAAATTAATGAAAGTAATAAAATGACACTTAATTAAATTATCTAAATGAATGAAACAACACAACTTTTGGTGATCTGTACTTATCAGCAGGCTCTGAGCTATAGGTGCCCCCTGCTGTAATTTAGTACGAAAAGATCAGGGTGGGGGGGAGGGATTGTTATGTGACAACCCCTGCAGTAATTTACTGTGAATAGCGTACTGAGCATTTTATGAGATTTCTGAGAGATCATGTGTACACAGTGATGGAAAAAATTAAAACCTACTGTTTCAATTTAGAGGTCATATAAAGAAACCCTGAATACTAAACCCCCGTCATGTGTACAAGTGCCCCTTGAGAGAGCACATGAAAGACACCTTCATCACTTTTGGTCTGGGGAATGCAAGTGGCAGCAGGAGACTGGAGCATGTGCAGGAGTACCTCTGCCAGGACATGCCATAGAAGCAGTAGACATACCCTTATTTTCCTATTCTCTGGCTCTTATACCATGTGGCCTACACTTGCTGGATAATTCTGCTAATCTTATCTAAAGTAAAATCTTTGTGGTCTTCAAAACCCATGAAATTAAGTTTTGTTGTAAGATGTCTGTCCCCTTGCCTCTAATCCCAGTAGGCATATCATGGGGACAGTCTTTCATGTAGGTCTGCCAAAGGAAGGCTGATTTTATGGTTCGGGTTCAATTGTCCCTACTTGTTTCAGAACTTTAAAACATTTGGTTAAAGTTTCATTCCAAAAATTAAAGCAAGTTCAATGATTGTATTTTTTTCTGAACTTGTTCACTCAACAATATTAAGAAAATCATAGCATAATTTTGAGGTCCTTTAAATAAAAACAAAAAACAAATTACAGTTTTTTTCTCTCCCCATCCCCCAAATTTGGCATCAATTCCTCCTTTTTTTATTTTGAAGGGCCTATAGCAGATATGAAAATAGTAACTCTGATGATAGTTTAAATTATTACAGTAATGGTAGGAACTTAAATGCTTCCCTGTGCCTTTACAGAGATGTAAAAATATGTCAAGAATGTGTCCCATTTTGTGTGCTTCTTTCAGATGTGTGTTTAAGAGGAAGAAAGTGGCATTGTACCAACTGTAATTTTATGCAGTGACTGGGACACTTTACATGATGGTTTTTAGAACCCTGGATTTTGGAAAATAAAAAGCAGCTTGCTAAAATATCCCTGCTGTAGACAATACAATAGATGCAGGAGCAAATTCTGAGACAAAATAGCATTTCTTGAAAATGTGCCTGCAGCTTAGCAAATCCTACTGAAATACAGCAATTTAAGATAATGTGTCCAATTATTTGGAACACCTAGTAAAAACACCAAGGCTTTCTAGCCCCATTAAGCCCCTTCTTTCCCAATTGAAAATTATGACCCATCATCCAACAGGGCACAATTCTATCTCTTGATGAGGGGCAAGACCTGATTCATTGTAAAACTATTTAATCAGTTAGGTAGAAAAGTAGTCTATCTAAATCCCCCCAAAATGGGTGTAAAGTATTCATTATTTTTGCATGGCTGAAAGAATAAGAAATCAGTGTTCCATTTTATTTCCCAGTTGTCTTCCCTGGTCTTTACAACTTCTGCTGGAGCCTGCTTCCCTGTTGTTTTAGCTTTTTTCTTTTATAAGGAATGTTTGCTAACATTAAAAAACAACAAACATAATTACTAATAATAATTCCTTACTATTATGTTGCAAATAATATGTAATCATCATTGCTTTGAGTCTTATATCATAAGAATAATGGGCAGGACTGGCAGGGACTGGACGCACCTCTTAATACCCAGATGTGCTTATATTGTTATGCACCTTTGCACAGCTTGATTCCAAATCTATTTGAATCAAACAGAAAATCATGTTGACCTCAGTGAGCACTACATCAGGTCCAAAGTGAGCATATGCAAATAATCAATATGGTAAATTAAGGGTGATCTTCCAAACATTTTCTTGAACATGTAAAACCTGGTTATTAGATTCCCGAGCAGGGGAATATTCAGATTTGCGCTGTGATCTGTCTTTCCATCTTAGACATTTCTTTACCATTTACCACTATAATATCTAAAGCTCAGTGGAATCCCGCTGAATTTGACTGCAGTTCTATTCAATGCATTTGCTTTCTTTAATTTATTTCATTTGATCAGGTGCTTCTTCTAGATTCTAGGCTCCTCGTATAGTTTAAAACATGTAACTAGTGCTACATCATTTTAAATTTGCAGTACAAAACTTCTTTGATCCACTTATTCAATTATCCTATTATTGGACTACCCATATAAGAGCAATAAAATCAGGGCACCAGACCCAGAGACTCCAGCTTGGTTCTCTTCATATCTGCATTTTCACTAGCTAAGAGCCGACATCTCTCCTAAAACCTATAAAAAATATGGATTTTAGGTATTGAATTGCATACACTTAAATCAATGGAGATATATTGGAGTAGGTGAGAGCAAATTTGGCCCTAAGTCTCTTTAGTTATATTTGGATAATTAAAAACTCCCAAGAAGCTAATGACTTATGATGGGTTTATTGCTTGTTTGCTCTGTTTTTTAAATATTGCTCTAGTTACATTGTTAAGCAACAACATAGGACAGACAAGCATATGGCCAACATGGAAAATATTTAGATAAGATGTGAAGCTCTGCATGTAAGTTTTCATGTTTGCTTCATTACAATTCAGTGTAATGAAAAGTGAAATGTTATCAGATTTTCTTCTTGTTGTTAAAGAAAAGAAGCAGGGATGTATCCTGCCAATTTAAGAATCTGTTCCTATAATCCTAAAGAAAAATGATCTTGATGTTTACGTCACAGGGCAGAACCTCAGGAGAGGTTTAATTTAATTTCTTTATCTTACTTTAGACTTTTATTGTGAGTTTTGGAAAGCCCTTGAATATACTCATGTCTCCATTCTCTGTCTGCAAAATAGGGATAAAACAACACACCCCTGCCTCCTTAGGTAGTTTGAGGATAAACAGCAGGAAAGCATTAGAGCCATCATAAGTACACAGTGATTTTTTGTTTCTATTGATCCCATTGGAAACTGGAGGAGATCCTTGATGAAACCTCTGATTCTTGTTATGGCCTCTTAGATAGTCTCTTAAACTCAACTTTGGTAGATGTGACTATAAATAATACATCATAGATTTTAATGGTAGATCTACAGTGCAGTCCAGGGTGTATCTGTAGCAGCACTGACCTTTATTCAGTCTACAAAACCCATCCAGGAAGCTGGGTAAATGTGCAGGCAGTTAGCTCCCACTGAGATCTGTGCTACCATGCCTAACAAGTCACTGCTCTAAGTGGAAATGAGTCATCTTTCTGGCGGCCAGTCATTGGATGCTGTGCTTTCAGGAAACAGACCTGGCCACAAACACAGCCTTAAAACCAGCAAGACAGATAGCAATTCTCCTAGTGAGCCTGTAGACTGCTCTAATTCTGGTCTTTCTGTATTTGGCTTCGACCTTGGGCTTGTTTCTAACAATGATTCAGCGCCTGACCTCTGGTCCCATTCTGGGACAGCTTTCCAATAGAAGTAGTGGGAATAGAAAAATTTACCTAGTTTTAATTGGTAGAACTGAGTGCACGCCCAGGATTATATGATGTGTTTGTCTGTGGTAGCAGGGGATGGGACTTGACCCAGGAGCTCCCTTCCAGTCTTGAGTTGGGTTTTGCAAGAGAATTCACTCTCAGAGGAGTTCCTCATCCAGTTTCCAAAAGCAAACTTCATTTGTAAATAATCAGGTAAAACAATATCCCTCTGACCTCTCCCAGACACTAGGAGGGGTGCCCCTTTCTCTTCTGACCTCTCCTTGCAACAAGCTGTTCCCTTTACAGTTTGCTTTCTCTTCCAGGAGCTTTTAAAGCTTCCAATGGGACACCTCCTCATTACCCAAATGCTCCAGAGGTGGGCTTTCTTAACAGGGCTCATTGCTTTTCCTTAAAGGGATGGGCTGCTTTGTTACAGTTCCCAAACATAAATTCTAAAAGGGGAAAGAGCTGAAAACAGCATAGAAATGTTCTTTGCATAGTAAGAGAAACAAAGGCTGGATGGAGATTTCAAATAGGTTCATGGCCCAGCAAGTATTTGCAAACAAGAGAAACCTGGGCTATCAATACAGAACGGGATTTCAGCTGGTCAGCCCTGTAAGGTGTCAGTCTGTACTATGGGCTCACAGTCTAGTGCGAAGTCACAGCCACCAGAGATAGCAATGTGTCTTTGCTATCTCTTTGCCCAGTCCTGCTCTTTGGATTCACAGCAGCTTGCTGTGGGTGTACCTAAGTGCTGAAGCCTATATCTTTCTAAGATCCATGGGCCTGGGTAGTGATGTTCAGAGTTCCTAGCTCTGCGTCCTTCAGAGCATGCTTAAATTGTAAAATTACTGTGCTTGGCAGCTCCATGTGCGCTGTCCCACCTGGAAATAGTGTAGTTGTTTCACCACAGTGACGGGCAAGAAAATTAGCATTGTCACACAGCAGTGCTAATTACCTTGCTTTTGATGCCATACCAATGAGACTGCTGTGCTCACAGTTGTGTAGGGTTTGCACAGAGAAGTACAGTATTTTGAGGGTGCCACTTCAGCACATAGTAAGTTTACAGTCTAGACATGGCCATAGGCACCTTCCCAGGTGCAGAATCCCACCCTACCTGAATGGTAGGTTCCCCACAATCCAGCTACCTTAGGCCTTAAACCAATATCCTAGCCCTTGGCTTCTCCTCCCACTTTTCTGTACATATTCCACCAGAACTCTGCCCTTCTGGGATAAGATGGTGGACAAGGAAGGAATACAAGCTTAGCAATAGAATTGCTTAACTACAGGCACCTTAAACAGCAGTAGAGAGTTGCAGATCATTGTGTTCCAAACAGTCCCAAATAAAACCCCATTGATCTTAACTCTTTTATGAGTCTTAGGTTTGTCAGCATTTCCATGCTGGGCAACCCTTCTTCCCTTTTATCTCCATAGCTGTGAGTCCTGGCATGAGGTAGTGAATGACCTTCCACTCCATTCTGTCCCATCCCATGAAGAACAGCTGCTGCCTGTTCCTTGTTTGCCAGCTGGAGGGTTAGGTACTGGAAGTGGCATTTTCCTATCTTTTCAACATATTTCCACAGTGCTTTTCTTTGTAGTATCTGCACTTGATTCAGTGATAGACATTAGTGGATAAGCTTTCTGTGCAAACCCCCATAAAATTTCCCATGATTATCTGTGCCAGGTCAAGACTAAAATACTAAAAGGAAGCACTAAAATAGTGAGGATTTTGAATTTCAAGATAAAACCAAGGTAGAATCACATAGGAAAGTGTTGGAGCATTGGCTATGTTTTAAGGGCCATTAAAAGTACATGCACTGTAATGAGTTCTGTTTTAACACTGTACAATACAAAAAATTGTAGTGGGACAAGGGCTTTATTACAAACTCATTCTTTTTCATTAACTCATGTACATAACACTAAGACTCACCTGAAAGCTAAATGAGTATACTGTACTGAAATAGATTGCTTATCCCAATTGTCATCAGTACAGTACCCCAACCTCATGATATTCATCCAAGGTTGTTGAAGAAACTAGCTGAAGAAACCTTGGAGTCACTGGGTGAGTCTACATGAGATGCTAACTGTGCAGTAGCCTAGTAACCCTGCACAGTAGCATGATGGGCAAAACCTGTGCTAATATGCTACTGTGCAGTAGTATTAGGGTACTGCACAGTTAATGTCCAAAAAACCCATGTGCCAGCCCTATTACACAGTAGCACAAGTTACTGTGCAGTGCTTTAGTGCTTGGTTATCCAGGTACTAAACTTAATGTGTAGTAACTATGGTGCATTAATGAACATGGAGATGCACCCACTGGCAATAATTAGAGGTTAGACTAGCTGGGACAGATCCTATTCCACCTGTTGCCTAACTGGGTCATATCTATTTTAGCTATCATCTTAGTCTTAAACCAAAGTCACGAAAAAGCAGCTGGGAGGTAAAGGAGGATCTACGTCCCTGTTGTGTTGTTATTTTAAGATCTCAAGCAACATGAAACAAGATCATGCTTGGGTACCTAATAAGTCAAGTAGGAACCAGCTTCATGAATTGGCCTCTTGAACCCCATGTCAGCCCTGTGATTCTGTTAAATTCTTCAGTGTGTTGATGAGAAGGTGAATTATGAATGGTGTTGTTGTCAAGTCAGAATAGTTATAGAACTTAATACATGGATGTATACAGCTATTACTTGAAATTTTAAATGTCCTATGTCAGCAGTCATTTCTGGTCTCTTGTGTGTGAGCCATCTCATGTGAATAAGGCCTTAGCTGGGAGAAAAAACTGGCCTGATAAAACCCCTTTTTCTAGTTATACCAGTAAGCCCACTCTATTAGCTTATGAGTATTTCTAGAATTAGGCTCTAAAAAAAATCAGTAATGGAACTTAATTGAGCATACTTGCAAAAGATTTCCCATCTAAACATACTTCAAATGACATTAATATGCATCTAAGATAAGAAAGGCAACCATCCCCCATCACTGCATGGTTCCTTTGGTGTCTTAGTTAAAAGACGCAAAGCCCAGAATAGCCTGGCTTCCTTTTTTGGTTGAGCCACAGTAGGACTTTGAGAAAACTGATAGAGTAGTAAATTCTGAGCCCTAAAATAAGAATAAGAATAAAATAAAACAAGATGATAAATGTAGTCCTGTTCCCTGTTTAATCACCCAGGACAGTGTCATACCACTGATGCTGCACCTTCTGCTCAGCCTCTGCTTGTTAGGGTATATTTTAGACTTGCAAATATAAGCCCCCATTAGCATCCTTTAAAGTTAAATTGAAACTGCTGCCAACAAGAGTATTTGCCCACAAGAGACTAATTATATATTACGAAAAAAATTGTGCATACTGGCTTGTTCTGTGAGAATTGTATAATTGTAAAGATAGACACTTCATGTACAGTTTCTTACTGCAGAAATTTAGTGAGCCTGCTATATGAGAATGACATGATTAGGATGATGTAAAATAATCGGTCCAAGGGTTTTGCTTTGCAATCTTTACATGCACTTCTTGCCAAAATAGAAGGTGATTCTGCCAAATGGTTTGGTTGATTGCTTATGTCTTGTTGAGTCACAGAAAGCTGTAAAGTCTCCAGTGCTTTGTAAGCATCATTTGACTTGACAGGTGCTCTAGAGGGTATAGGTCAGTTCCTTTGGAGCTGACAATACTTGCTTTAACAGATGATGGTTTAATCAAAATATATTATGTACAAAGCAGTAGGACTCTGGTTGGGATTCACTGCACTAATAAGACACCTAATTGATTATCCCTGTGACTAATTAATCAGCTCTCATTATAGTCCACATTTCAATCAAAATGCAGATAAGAGAAAAGAAAGAAAATGCAATTAAACTACATTTCCAAAAAAATAATATCAAAGTCATAGAAGAGCTTTGAAAACAATGGCACATTTTCTAGATTGTTTTGAGGGGCAAAAATTGTCAGAAATTGGACTAGATTTATGTTTCCGTACCTTCTTGCATATTCTATGAACATTTGTACATAGTACAAACATGTATAAGCATTTGTTTAGTTTAAAATCTCACTCTGTGGTTTGAGATCAAATAGGAATAAAGTTCCCAAGTTCCTTTGTTCTGCAGTAGAAGTGAGTGACAACTTGTACAATCCTATTCTTTTTCTGTCATGAAAGTACCCAGATAATTATTCTTGAAAAGAGCCCAAAAACAAAGTAATGTGGATTTTAGCTGATAACTACTGTGTCTCAACTGAATAGCTTCTTTATATCACAAAAGGAAAATGATGTGTATGGAGATTTTTTGACAAAAACATCATCAAACGTGGTTAGCTTAGATAATGATTTTCAGGTAATTATATATTTTCTTCCTGAATTATCTTATATAATTGTTTGTGTGCTGACATGTGCCTGAACCTAGGAACATAAATGTTTTGTGCTGAGAATACTCATGGTAGATGTGCTGTCTTATCTAGGAGGATTTTCTAATACATTCTGTATGTGGATGAGGTATAATAACATTTGGTGATTCTAAAGTCACCATAATTGCCCTCAGAAGTTAAGAACTCCTGGTTATGCTGATAGTTTGCTTCCTGAGACAATCAACCAGCCCTTTGGTGACCATTAAGGCACAGACAGAAGAGGAGCTCCCTGTTGTAACTCACGGCACTTTCCAAGAAGTGCCATGAGTTACAGCATTACCCCAGATCCAACAGAAGCTTTGCTGGAGCTGCTCTAGGGAAATTCTAGAATGCATCAAGGGAAACATTGGGAGTATGAGAGGCAAGGGGAGAGTGGTTATTTAAATGCCTTTTTCTAACTGCATTGCAACCAGGTTCAGAGTGGTTCAACTTTTGTGAAAAGGTAGTAAAGTAAAAAGTCTCCAAAGACAGTGTTTCACTCTCCAGAGGGCTCTAATTGGGAGAGGTTCAACATGAACATGTCCCAATGACAGTAGTATTTGTCAAGGGTAATATTATTGTCCAGTTTCTGAGCACCTTGTGGTACTCTAATGTTCTCCCTTCTTATAAGACCTCAGACACTGAGCCAAATTCAGAGCTGTTGTAAAGCAGTGCAATGTTACTGATTCCAGAGCAGCTGCACCTCTTTACACTGACACCCTAAGGCAGACTGTGTCAGAATCACTTCTGTTAACAGCCTGCTAGTTTGAAGGTGAGCAGTCTCACATTGCAACTGTTCCTATGGTGACCCATTTCCCTGCTGCTGATGTGCTTAGCATGTCTCTCTCTTGCATTCAGTAGAGAACAATGAAGATTACTGACTTGATACTTAAAAAAATAAAAAGGCCCACAAAAAACATTCAATAAAACATTTTGGTATTCAATACAGCAGCCTTGCCTGCTGCTTAGTGGTTTGGTTCTTTTCTGAAGCCGACTGTCTGGATGTTTTTTGTTGAGTCTCCGGCTTGCAGACAGGGTTATATCTAATGGAGTTGTGTATCTCTTTCTCTCAGGCTCTTTGTGCTCTCTCAAGATATAGGGAGATCCCACAGAAAAATAGGTACAGCCCGTACTTTTCTCTGCATTATCACATGAGAAACTTTCATGTGCCTTTCAAAAGATGCAACTCTAGCCATTCTTGTTAACACTGAATGCTCTTTAAATACGATGAGCTATCAGTTCTGCCTTCAGTGATTGTTACTAATTTTCTTGGTCATGTTGACCTCCTTCCTGTAGAAAACCTGTAGATGTCCTATGTTTTCTGTTTGGTTGGTTTGGTTGAGCAACTTCTTCAACTTCTTTCTACTCCTAATGGAGATGCTCTGGCTGTACTAAGCCTTTGTTTTAGGGTTACCAAGGGTTTTATACTCATTTCCACTGTTCACTCAGAGCAAAATTTGGGATATATTCTTGTATCTAAAATTTCTTTCATTATTTCATGTATCTTGTCCTAAGAACTGTGGGCTTGTTGAGTACTCTCAGCAGTTTATTGAAAGCATGTATAGCTTCTACAGTTTAGAGTTGGTTAAATTATTTATTGCAAATTTAACTTCCTCTCCCCTCCAATCATGTGTCATACAGGCATCAAATCAACTTCCTCTGAGTGTAATATTATTTGTAAGTGTCTGCAAAGTAGTTACGAAGAACAATTTTCAAGGTCTGTGCGTGTCAGATGGTATTGCTTCTAATCCTTTCTTCTGGATGATAGAATAATACACTGAAGTGATGCACTTCGGGTATAAGCAGAGGGGCAGGGCAGAGTGGAGCGAGAGCAGACAGCAGAGCAGCAGACTGGGCAGGGGAAGGGATCAGAGTAGCACTTGAGGAGGGTGTGGGTCTTAATTTGTGGCCCCCACTGCCAAAATAGAAACTGGTATAGGTGTCTTTTTTTGTAGTGTACAAGGAGCAAGGTGAACAACCCTTAGTAAGAAATTTTATTTCTATGCTTTTGTGGTCTTAATGTTTCTTGTGACCATGTTGATGAAAAAAATGCCTAACTCAGAGAAAGATTATCTGTGTAATGTACTCGCATTCATTTATTTTTACTCTTTTCCCTGATGCATGAGTTCACATATATCTGTGTCATAACTTGCAGATCAATGTTGTGTTTAGTAAGATATAAGGAACGGCGGTAACTTTGACACTGTTTCCCTCAGCTGAAGTGGTTTTATCTAAAGTAAACCATATGTCTCATCAAGGAAGGGGGTTAGAGCAAGTGTTTTCACAAACCCTCCTGCATTTCCAGTTAAGCTAGCTAAATGGGAAGGGAGAAGAGGTTTGGTATCTCTATTTAGTAAGATAATGAGTGTCTGCTGAGATCCAACAGTGTAGTTAAGAGAAATCTCAATGGGATAGGGAGGAGATGAGGGTGAGAGGGTGTTTATGCCAACAAAAGAAAATCTGCTTGGCATTCTTTGTGTTGAGACAGTGGATTATAGTATGTGCGCCTAAAGGGTGTGCCTCTTACTGGCTTTCTGTACTCTGTCTAGATACATGCACAAAAAAAGTACATGCTGTACTCTGCTTGTGCTATCTTTTTTTGCGTGGCAAGCATTCTTGTTGCCCTCACAAGACCCAGTTGCGGTCTCTTCCATAATGTGCAGCCCCTGATACCTGTGCATTTTCTGAGCTTTCCATTAATGCATAATTTTAAAACTCTGTCATTCTCTGGAATTAATAAAGCTTAGCAATGATCTAGCTTCTTCCATCAGAGAATCCTGTAGTGCTTTGTTAAAAACCATTTAATCTTCAGCCTATCTATGAGAAAAATAAGCATGCTTTATCACAGTTTTACCAATGCGGCATGGGTGAGTTAACTGACTTTCCCAGAACTTCTGACTTTGAGTCCTATCCTGAAATAATCTTTCTTCCTCCGTTATGTCACTAATAAAGGACAGGTCATGGTCCTTGTTGCCTTTTGTCTGGAACCAGGGAATTCTTGGGGGAAAAAAAAGATTGCATTTTAAATACCATGAGTTCTGATTTTCAGTCCACCTGCCCCAATCTTATCTACTGGCTGGGTATCTAATACTATGTGAGGTGCAGAAATAGGTAATGATTTTTTAAATTACATTCAACTTAGGCAAGATTAAGTTCATGTGGAACCTTTTACAATCAGTACTGATTTTTCTGTTTTCTTTTTTTGTCAAGGATCTTCAGATAAAAACACTCTTGCCTCCTCACCCTCCAGCTAAGAAGGAAAAATACCAGCCTCAGCAGGAGGCAAATATATTGTAATATATACACTCTTTTGATTTTCTGCAGAAGCCCTTAGATATCTCTGTTCAGGTCAAGGCTTTTCCATCCTCACTGCTCCCACAGAAAGAAGTGTAGAAAAATGTCAAATAATTGCAACATTTTCTATACTTTTTTTCTGGTCCAATCATCCCCCCAGTGCCACACAAAACCCATTACATTCATTTACTGTGGAAGAGAAAAATGGATTGTTTTGGACTTCTTAGTAAAAATGATTCATGAGGCATCTGCACTGCCATGCAGAGGCTTTTTTTTTCTAATTTCTAATTTTGTATAGCAAAATTAATGGCCATTGATTTAACTAAGATGATGGTTTATCATGTGTATTCTACTGTGCTGTTGTTGTGGCTGAAAAAAGGATCCAAGTCAAAGGAGAATACTGAAGACAATATGTCTAAAAATTCTGGAGATTTCCATATATAAAAGCCATCATAAAATACAGTTAGCGTCCTCTGTATAGATTGGTTCCACATAAATCAGAATTTGTCCCAGAGTGTTTGGGTTTCAGCTATTCCTTTCTGCTGGCAGCTTTTGAAATCTGGCAGGAGGAGACATGGTGGGACAAGGAGCAGCATTGCATTAACTGTTTGTTTGGCATCATCTTGGTTTGGAACACGCCCCATCAGCATTAAGGACACATCAACTAAGGAGATGGTAAAGTCATTAGTGAGGGATTTTGTTGCCTCTTGCTTGAACTGTTCTGTTCAGATTTACTCAATAATAATTACCTGGCCGCCCCTTCTCCCCATTCCTAGGACTGCAGCAGCAGCCAGGGTCTCCTGGCTCCCTCTCTCCTTCCACTTCCCCTTCCCTTTCCTCCTCTGACTTCTACTTACTGCCTGCACCCCAAGGGGCAGGGTGGGGTGCAGTGGGACAGAGTAGCCTGTAATGCCAGGGAAGCCTGCAGTTCAGAGGGTTGAGGGTGGCATGCAGTGTAGTCCATGTGGCATGTGTCCCCACTGGTGCAGCCCAGGGGCATGTGGCCACCAGCCACTTAGAAGTTGGACAGCTCTGCATCAGAGAATCATGGAATCACAGGGTTGGAAGGGACCTTGAGGACTTAGTCCATTCCTCTCTTACTCACAATAATATTTACTAAAATATGAGTTAATGTTAGTGTTAATGTAACAGTTATATTGGGGAAGGGATTAAACGTGTGACAAAGAAGAAATTGAAATGCAAGGGGTCAACAGCACAAAAAAACTTGTAAATCATAGAAAGCAAGTAATGATCATGAAAATCACAATTATTTGACCAGTTTGTGACTTCCTATTTATCCCGTCTTATTTCCTATTGCATGGTCCCCTCTCTGTGTTCTCTCTGCTCCAGCAGTAAAGCTAGCCATGTCCATTCTTTTCCCTAATTTTCTTACAAGTGATCCCGTATGTCTCCTCCATGCTGCCCCTAACCCATGAAATATGCCCGCCATGAGTTGGTCTGAAGCAGTGCTTCCCTTTCCACATTTAACTCCCACCTCAAAGTCTGCTTCTGCTGTGACTGCTATAGAAATCAACTGAAGGATAATAAGTGAGTCACATGCAAGCAAACTATTTACATGAGTTTTCCATGGTTTGGAACTGCCAGGTTGTGCAACTCATTAATTTATGTGTCCATGAGTTCTTATACCTATTACTTCCAACTCTTATACCTGTAGGTAGCCTGTTCCCTGGATAAGTAAGGCAGGAAGGGACTTCAAGAGGTCATCTAGTCCAAATTCCTGCTCATGGCAGGATCATCCCTACCTAAATCACTATGAACAGATGTTTATTTAACCTATTCTCAAACACTTCATAAATAGGTCTCTTGTACAAATACCAGGTACAATGCCATAAATATAATACACACCCTAACTTGCTGCAGGTAAAGCAGGGGGATGAGGACTGTGCACTGAATGGACAGGAAGGGCACTTCCTGACACTGGCAAGGCAGGAAATAGTTGTTAAATACACTCAAGTCAATAGATAAATGTCAAACTGGTAAGTGGGGATCTGTTTTGTGTCTAATACCATTTAATAATTTTGTTAATGGCTTAGATTCAGGAACATAAAATTTACTGATCAAATTTGTAAATGTTACAAAAGGAGGTGCTTTGGAGAATAGGATTAAAATTAAAAGTGAAGAATTGGGCTGTTGTGATAAAAGTTATAATTTAGAGACACTCCCTAATTTAGAAATGTTGGAAAATGGGAGTTGGTCCCAAGAGATAGACAAAGAATTGCCTACTGCTCCACCACTAAAGATTTTGGTTAGTTCTTCTCATTCCTGCATGCCTGTGTTTACCGGTGATCACTACATGGGATACAAGCAACAAAATGGCATTCACCAAAGATGAATGTAGAAGAAAAAATGTACAAATACAGAATGGGGATAACTGGTATGCTAGTTACGACTGCCAAGAAGGTTCTGGTCATTATAGTAGCTCACAAACTCAACAGGAGTCAGTGGGATGAAACATTAACGGAAGTGTTGTAAACAAGACACCGGAAGTGACAGTGAAACTCGAAGTGGGTAGGTCTCAGCTGAAGTACTATGTCCAGTATTGGGGGCTACATTTTAAGAAGCACGTAGAAAAACTGAATAGGTCCCAGAGGTGAGTGCCAATAGCGATCGAGTCATTAGAATGCAACCGTTCTGAGGAAGGGTCGAGGGAACTAGGGTTATTTAGTTTGGAGAAAATGAGATTGAGGCAATATAGCAGTTTTTACTACAAAGAAGATAGTGAAAAAAATTGTTCTCTTTGCTACAGGAAGGAGGAGGAGTGGGGGGTGGAGGTGGTGGAAGGAGGAGCGGAAGATACATGGCAACAGGTTTAAAGTGTAGCAAAGAAAATGTAGATCAAATTCTATTTTTGCATATCATCTCTAGTTCTAAAGTCTGTGTGTCAATATCAGTTTGTTTGGCTTTCCTTTCTGCATATTTTACTAGTTAAATATTTCTATATCCCCTTTTTGTTAATTCCCTTTTGTGCATGACATGAACACTGAGGAGACTGAGTTGTCTGTTTCTTTCAGGTGATGGCATCCCATAAGGTCTTAGTGACTCACTCTTCTTTCCTACCACTGGAAAATCCCAGTATCTTACATTGTCATATGTATTTCTGATGCTTTGGTAAGTCTTTTCTGCTCCTGGAAAGGTAGACTCCAAGTATATCATGATGGAAAAATTGATTGCAGTCAAACTACATTCTTATTTTGTAGGTCTGGAGGATTTGATTTTCTTGGTGTCTGTGTTAGGTCATTTCTTTAATTTCATTTGCATGGTCACAATCACAAATGATATTTGTATGCCCCTTTATAAGGTCCAAGAACCTGCAGGGAGGAACAAAACTTTTTCAGATGGAAAAGAGATGTATTTGATACTTTTGTTTTACTATCTGATGATACCCAAGTTGCTCTATCAATCTCTTTGTAGTTAAAATATGTTCTTGTCACAGCAAGATGTTTTTCATTGGCAAGTTCCATGAGCTGCTGTCCTTTGCCATTTCACAAGCCAGTTCTGTATGCATGTGCTAGTGATGTCACTTGTGCATTCATATAACTCATGACAGTGAGGGCGTCATTTGTGGGACACTGTCAGTGAGGTCCTGTAGGATTTGTCTTCTCTGTTGCACTCATTTGTATGGGTTTAGCAAAATCATCTTCTGTAATCTTCAATGGATTATTCTTCTGTTAACTTGTTCCATGTCTAGTATGTCTCTTGGCACAGTGTCACTCATGTTCAAGGCTACTGCTTCCTTCCTCTCTGTCCCACTGTCTGTGGGGTTCCTGAATAGATCATGATTTTCTTGTTCAGCTTGATATAATCTGTTCGAGGCCATCTACACTCATTCACACTGATAATCTTAGGAATATAAATTACCATCACTTATAATTTGAGCTAATTTGCCAATTTGATGCATTATGCTGTATATTCTGAAATCCTTTACGTAATGCAGAGCATAGGTGGAGAAAGGGACTCTTCAGGATAGCAGTTTCTTGCTAAGGCATGGTTTGCCTGGTACCTATTATGTAATTCACTTGGATGCTACCTAGTGATCCCCAGACCTGATGCTGAGAATGGAGAGACCTTTCCTCTGTTTTTGAGACCAGAATATTGTTTGCAGGGTTGATTGTGTGTAGTCTCTTCCCTTCAATCTGTCTGACAAGGTTGTCCCATCCACGAGTAGAATTCCGACTACCATGGGTCCCACTGGGTACGTCTGCATTGTTACTGCACCATGCTTTAGTACTTCCTTTGGAAGTACTAAAGCACAATGCAGTAACCATCCATACTGTGCTGTATGTGTGGCGCACATGGTGGTTATTTTTAACAGCTACTTCACTGTAGCAGTGCGCTATAATGGGGGAGCACACTGCTATGGAAAAGTAGCTGCTGGTCACCTGTAGACATCTGTGGACACTATGTCACTATAGCACATCACTACAGCAACATAGGGTCACATGTAGACACACCCATTGAGTCATAAAAGTTCACAAACAGCCCTACAATAGCAAGGCACCAGCCTTAGTAGGGTCTAATTGAGTTTGTTAGCTTATTTCAGTGTTGGTCTTAATTTTCTCTGCACATTGTATGGAACCTGTGCTCCTAACTCACAGATCCTAATTCTACTGGGGTCAGGGTGTCTAAAAATTAGGCATTGAAGAACCTAAGTCCTTTTGTGAATCTAGCCTGGAGCACCTTCCTTTAAAAATTGATGCAATTTTCCATAGTTAAATGGGCCAGCTCCCTTTTCATTCACCATTAGTTTTAGGTACCCCTTATGCAATTTGGCAGCCAGAAAGAAGGCAGAGGACTGGCACCCCAGAACTATCATAGAGAAGCAGGGTTGGAAGGGATCATCTAGTCCTCCAGAGATCATCTAGTCCACTGGTTTTCCACCTTTTTTCATTTGGGGACCCATAAAATTTCCAAATGGAGGTGTGAAGCCCTTTGAATTGTAAGTGTGGGTATTCATGTACTTTTGATTGAACATAGTCATCTTTCGCGGACCCCTTAGACAGTCTGTGGACCTTCAGGGGTCCATGGCCCACAGGTTGAAAACCACTCCCTCCCTGAGAAAGGATCATCCCTATCCAAATCATCCTATACAAATCCATTATCTAACCTCTTAGTAAAACTATTGTCAACCCTGACACAGCACAAGATATGACACTAACCTACTGCAGGTAAAGCAGGGGGACCACATCAGCCAATGTCCTGCTTCTGTAACAGGTAGTTCATATACACTCAAGAAACCCCAGGTAAAATTCCTCCCTGACCCCAAATATGGTGATTGGTGAGCAGAGGGGCAATAGCTTCTAGCCAGGAACATCTAGCTTTACATCCCAGCAGGAGCACTGGCACACCCCAGTGAAAATCCCCAGCCTTGGCTGCAGCCAAAACCCAATGCCTCTCAGAAAGACTTAAAACACCCACCAAAACAAAAAATTGGATACATGTAGCAGAAAGGAGGGCAGAATTTCCTTCCAGCCCCATGTGGCAACCAGCAGTGCCCAGAAGCAGTGCTCATAGTAGCCATCATCGGCTATCCCTCGATATGAGGATGATTTCTGCTGGGGGGGAGGGGGGGGAATTACTGGTGAGTTTTAAGGTGACACAGGAGTCCAATCCATGCTCTGCAAGTTTTTCCACAGATATGACAAGTGGTGTATTGGGGGAAAAGGGTGGGGGGGAGGGCACAACTTTTGGCCAGGATGTCTTTGGGAGATGAGAGTTGGCCATCTGCACAGTGGCCAGTGCAGTGGAGTTGATGTTTCATGATGCCTCTCCATCATGACAAGGTTGTCCAACCACTCCTTGAACACTTCCAGTGATAGAGAATCCATCACTTCTAGGCAGTTTATTCTACTGCCTCACTGTTCTAAGAGTAAAGAAGTTTTTACTGATATCCATCTAAATCTACTTTTCTGCAACTTTGAGCCATTGATCTGTGTCGTACTCTCTTCAGCAAGAGAAAAAAGATGTTTTCCTTCTTCTTTATGGCAGCCTTTGAAGACTGCTAAGCACCTTTTCCATAAACTGAACTAATTCCTTCTGCCTCTCCTTGTATGACTTGCTTTCCAAGCCCTTTATCATCTTTGTCATCCATCTCTGGATCCTCTCTAACTTTTTGACGTCCTTTTTGAAAATGTGGATCCCAAAATTGCACACAGTACTCTGGATGAGGCCTAACCAGTGTGAGCAGAGAAGCACTATTACCTCCTGGGTCTTGCATATAATGTTTCTGTCGATGCCTCCCCAAACTGCATTTGCCTTTTTTGCAGCTAGATCACTCTGCAGACTCATATTGAGTCTTTTATCTACCAAGACACTCAGATCCTTCTCCATAGTTCTACCATCCAGCCAGGTGTCATCCATTTTGTATCTATTTTGTTATTATTTTTCCTGAGGTGTAGCACCTTGCATTTGTCAGGATTGAACTTCATCCTGTTAGCAGCAGCCCAGTTTTCAGATTTGTTAAGATCCTTCTGAATTGCGCTCCCATCCTCCAAAGTGTTCATAGTTCTTCCCAGTTTTGTATCTTCTGCAAACTTCCTCAAGAACCTTGCTATGCCAGCAACCAAATCCAGCCTGCTTTCTACAGAATACCAGCTAGTTCTGCATGAACCATGATTGGAGATCTCTGACTATAGAAGACATCTGTGTTGGTAGTTTCTGTAATCCAGGTTGATAGCTTTCATAATGCCATGGAGGATTCTCTAGCAATTAAGAATTTTCAAGGTGGATTGCTGCAACAGTTATCATCAGTTCACTGAGCAAACATTAAGACTGCTTGGAGCTAGCTGAATAGCTTTGGGGTATTTCTCCACTTGTGAAAAAGCAGGAGGGGAGATTAATTTTTTTTTGTTTGATGTTCTTCTTACTGAGTATAAAGTTTATCTTAAATAAAGGAAGGGGATTATTTACAGACTTGGAATGTGGAAGGAAAAGGAACAATGGCCTGAAACTAAGGAAGGAAAAATTGAAGTTAGACTATAGGGAAAGTTCCTAATTCAGACTACAAGAATCCCAGAGAAAATGACTGAGGCAGCAGCACTGCAGATCTTTATAAACAATTTGGATAAGACACTATTGAGAATGAACTTCTGGAAGGAGCAGTCCTGCACAACACAGGAATCATACCGGAAAAAATGACCCTCCTTCCTATGATCTGATATAGCATGTGTTAGACAGAGTGCAGCACTTCATTTATAAGACACAGCCAACTAAATTAGTAGACAATGGAAGGCTAAAAAGTATAGGGTCAGCCTTTCAAAACTGCCCATCACCCAGAAGTTCCTGTTGAGAGAAGTGCTGTACACATACTCAGACACTGTTGAAAAACTGGTAATTTATTTAGGGTCTTAAATGGAAGCAATTAGGTACCTATATAATTTGGTCCTTCCAGTGTGTTTTAATAAAATGTTTACATGTTTGATTTCCCAGCATGAGGGGAGGCGGGAAATGAGGCAGAGAAATGATGTGATATACCGGTATCTAATCTAACATGAGAGTCAGTACCACAGCCAGAATAGGAATGCAGGGGTTCCTGCATTGCAGCCTTGTTAACAATCCTTTGTTGACTGAGGATTTGGTAACAGAATTGGAAAAACAGCTAAGAATGTCAGGCTATTACAGAAATGTGCATGGAATAACAGCAGCCTATCAGCTAAGGTGAAGGTGTGAACTATGAGGGTTGCATGTTGTCATCTCTACTATATGGTTCAGAAACATGGACTATATATGCTAGGCATATCAAGACACCGAACAGCTTCCATGTGAGATGTCTGCATAAGATCCTGAAAATAAAGTGGGAAGACAGAATACCAAACACAGAGGTACTAGAGTGCATGGGACTGACACACTCAGAAACCACTATCAAGAGGATGTTGCAATGGATTAGCCATGTCAGGAGAATGGGAGAAGACCATACCCCCAAAAATATTTTGTATAGTGAGATTCAGTATGGCTCTAGAAAATGGGGTTGCCCTCTATAATGGTGCCATAATGTGTACAAAAATTATACAAAGTCATTTAACATCAGCATAGAAAGTTGAGAGGATTGCAGAGAATCCCATCCAATCTGGAGGGAACATCTGGCACTGGGTGCAGCTCAACATGAAGTGGCTTTGATCCAGAGGATGGAAGCAAAACAAGAAAGAAAGCAAAATGCTGTAAATTTGGACTCCAACTCCGACTACTTATGGATCTGTGAAACTTGTAACAAACTGTGTCATTCTCAAATTAGGATTGTCAGCCACAAACAGATTAATCATGTGTCTGACTAGACCTTTTACGTATACACTATGATCCAGAGCAGGGGTTGGCAATGCTTTTGAGTAGAGTGCCAAAAACACCTGCAACCTCAACTTGTAAGATCTTGGTGTGCCAGGGACAGACGGCAGGGGAGCCACAAAGGGCCTGATCCTTGTTGTGGCAGCGCAGCCCCAGCCCCTTCCCCACTGTCCACTCCGAGGCACACATAGCAAGCAAAATGCCTTTGCATGCTACACTATGGCACTGATGTCAGGAGTTGCCTACCCCTCATCCAGAGGATCAGTGGTTGCCTACTAATAATGAAATATTTAATTCTCTTTGGTGAGAGTCATTTTCCTGTCTTAAAAATGAACAGGTTACTTAACAATCTATCAGTTTCCTGTTTAAGCCCTAAACCAAGCATCTCCTGTCACACTTACCTTGTGTTTTTCAGTTGCATTATGTAGAATGGACCAGTGTGTGATGCCACGTATTTTGATATAAGTCTGAAGTAAATCACTTGACTTCAGTGGATTTCCTATAGCGTGACACAAATCAGAATCTGGCCCAGTGAATGAGATTGGAATATTCCAATTTCCATTTTTACATTATTTATCTCTTTTTTCATACCAAAATATATAACAAATGTAATTTACTGAACATGCATCTGGATTGAAGGAATGGTGCTTTTAATGAGATAATTCATTTCAAATCATCACTGACATTGCAAGAGTTACAATAAAGGATGAGTTTGGTCTGCCAAGAGCAGGATCTTTTCATATTGATGCAGAAATGAGTAATTCTCTGATGATATTGATGCAGAAATGGCAAATTTTCTCATGGTGCACATTCTTTTGTGATTGTGATGTGTCCACTGCTGGAGAAAGAGTAAAACTAGTCCCCCTAGTGTACTGTTGCTGTAAGAGGTATAGATCTAGCTCCTCTGCTTTAGCTATTCTATTCTCCCTAGATTTTTTTATTTTATCTAGATTTCTAATGTGGTCATTGCTTTTGATAACTTAGAGCAATTACTCTTCAAAGTTTCCCTTGGGAGGATTGTTTCGTACAAATGATGGAATGATTTTCCATCTGATAATACAGAAATTCATAAAGAAAGGATGATGAAACCAATAATATTTTTCTTCCATTTACCAAAAAGAAGGTATTATTATAACTTTAGTTGTAATAGTAGCTTTAGTGCTGAATGGAGTGAATAAAATCTGTATCCAGAGAATTTTAATAATAAAACATAACAATGTGATTCTGTGTGAATCTACCAATGGCTGTCAGTTATTCAATGCTACATTATTATTTCTATCCCCCTGGAGAAAATGCTTGTTTCACAGTTAGCACACAATCAGATCTATTTTTAATAGGAAGAGTCAGAAACCATGGTTCACCTTGAATAGCAGTTTCATTTAAAAGCATTTCATTTAAAAATCATCCTGGCTGTTTTAGTGCTTCTTAAATGAATTAGTGTGCTATATTCTGAGCACAAAGGGTAACGGAAGTACTTTATGAATCATAGTTGCTGTCTTAATTATTGAAATAATAATTATTAGTTATTGGAATGATTGAAATAAGCCCATTAAATACCATCATGTAGACTGTGGATTACTTGTGGATTATTGCAGAGCCATGGTAGGAGTTCTGGGTTACAGGTGGAGCTGGGAAAGCTTGTTGACAGAAGGTCAGATAGTGCACTCATCTAGTGGTGGGGTAAGTCTGGAGTCAGTCATGTCAGTCCTGCATTTGTGTGTAGAAGTTGACTCCAAGTTATTCTTCATTAACTTGCACTAGAAGTCCCTAATGGGTTGCAACAGAAAATTGAGCAAATGGATTCTGCAATAGGAATGAAGTGACCAGCAATCTTATGTCAGGGAAAATGTTTCATTTATGGGTTTAGCTATACATTTCTGGGAGGATAACATCTCATGGCTTACTGCAGTGGTGCTCAACTTCTGGCCCTGTGGGCTGGATGAGTGGCACAGCGACAGTCTGCAGGCTAAAGCTCTTGATGGGTTGACACCTGGATCAGGCCCCATGCCACGTCAACTTGGCTTCACATGCCCAGATCAGGTCCTATGTCACCTTGTTCCAGCCCTGCATGCCCAATCTAGCATGAGCTATTCTATCCCGGCTGTGTGGCTCCCCCCGGGTCCAGAAATTTGGAAGCAGGGGAGTGGCAAATAATGCTGCCACTGTTTTCCTGCCACCAAATTTGTGGGCCCCTGGGGAGCCTGGGGGATGACATGACTCCAAGGCCATAGGTTTAGCAACTTTGAGCTAGAAAAAAAGGACCTGTAGCTGTCCTTGGGTTGGGACGTGGAATCTGCATTAGAGAAAAAGGTCACTGGGGATTTTGAGCAAGGAAGAGGATGCTTAGAGCTTGATAATCTGCATGGAGGAGGAAGAGATGCTTGTGAAGCTCTTGGAGATGCTTGAGGGGAAGGAAGCATGACCCAGGAAGTAACTAATTTGAGTAGGTGGGGCAGATGCTGCTTACAAGCTAGAGGGAGACCTACACTGTTCATAACTCATTTCCACAATGACCCATGCTTGTATTGAAGCATAACAGGCCAAGACAGCTAGTCTGCCATGTGGCTTGTAATGCAAGGGTAAGAGTCACATCATATTAATGCAAAATTAATAGTAACTACTGAAATAATGATAGAAAATTCAGTATCTAATTCTTCGGATGTAGTGAGGTATGGATTTTCTGCAACACCTCCCTGTGCAGGGGCAGATCCACCATTTCATAAAGTGGGGTGCAGTCAGGGACCAGCACTGCAGTGGTGCTTGCATCTCCTGCTCCCAGAATCCCCTCCGTGCCCCAGCAGGCAGACCATGTTGCAGGAGCAGCAGCCGGGGTCTTATTTTAAGTTCCTCCATCAGGTAACAACCTTCCCTTTCCTTCCATGGGCAGCAGCACATTCCCTCCCCTCACTTTCCCCCCCCATCCCCTACCTGCCATTGCTACTGTCCCTTACTGTCCCCAGCTGACAGTGGGGAAAAGAGGGGGCTTCAGAACTGCTCCTGTCCTGCTCCAACAGAGTTGCACATAGAGCCAGACTTGGCCAGAGACAGCTGTGGTGGCAGTAGTGGGCAGGTTCCCTTCCCCCATGCTTGCACCCAGCTTGGCAGTGGACACCCTTGGGGACTAGAGAGAGGAGAAACCTGCCCGCCACTGCTGCTCTTGCCGGCTGAGTCCAGTTCTCTGCAAAGGAGCTCTGAAGACTCCATCACCTGCCACCCCTGGGGCGACCAGAGACAGTGGCAGTGGTGGGGAAGGCAGAGAGGAGGGGAAGTGCCACTGAACAAGGAGGGAAAGGGAATGGTGACATTCTTACCCAGTTTGGGGATGTATAAAAAGTCCCCAACTGCTTCTCCTGAGGCATCATCAAATGAAGGGAGGCTGCATCCAGGCCCCATTGACAAGGGATGCAAAGGCCCAGATTCATAAAAGGACTTAATCCCTGTTCTGCAGAGCATTGCAGAGCCTTGCTTTTAGTTCCTTAGCCGCCGGAGAAAATGCTTAGCCCTGTGTTAGGTACTTGGCTCCCTGTACTGTGCATTGTGACAATTTGGCACCTCCGAATGTGATTCATCAGAACCAGTATGCTGAGCAGGTCATTTGCTGGCCATAAAGAATTTAAGGCTGGAAATCTGAAGCAGCTTACTAACCATTAATGTCCGCAGAGCCATTGCATCTGGCTATTGAGGCTCCCCATAAGTCAGGAAATTTGGCAGCAGGGGACCAGTGGCAATTAATATGATCACCCTCCCCCTTGCCAAATTCTCAGCCCTCAAGCTTCCCCCCTGCGGCTGGATCATGGCTAGGCCATGCCTCCTCCACTCCACAGGGTTGCATTGGGGCCAGGCCATACCTTCTCCCAGGCTGGGTCAAGCCTCTTTTCCCCTCAGGGTCATGTTGGGCCTGGGTTGCGCCCCCACCCAGAGCCAGCCTTAGAGGTGGGCAAGATGGGTGACCGCCCAGGGCACCATGGTCAGGGGGACACGAAACATGCACACACATGAACACACAGCAGCACACTCCCCCTGCCCTGCCCTGCCCTATCCCTGCCCCTGGCAGGAGAAGCAGTGCTCAGCTCAGCCCATTCCCACTAGGGTGGCACCTTGCTTCAGTCTACCTGCCTTGCTGCCGTAAAGCAGCCGCGGTGCCTGCCCACCTGCCTGCCTGGCACACTGTGCCACTCTGCCTCCCCACCAGACTGCGCCATGCACCCCTGTCTTTGCCTGTGCCTCTGCCTACAGCAGTGCTGCTGACTTGTGGTGGGGGTGCCAAAATACAAGTTCAACCAGGGTGCCATTTTCAATAAGACCAGTTCTGCCCCACCCCCTTATGAGGTGGTAGGCTGGATGAGGCCTACGTTGTCCATCAGATCTGGACCACTGGCTGGATCTGGACCATTGACAGACTGGGCACTGCCCATCTAGCCTCCTGGCCAAAAAGGTTGAGCACCACCGCATTCGAGCAGGCACCTGAAAACTAACAGGCTTAGGTAGGGTGGAGCTTGGTCAGCATATGCGAGGGATTATATTATATGGTAAGGAACTGGGCTCAGTGATCCAGGAAGGCCCTTCCAGACCTGTATTCCTAAGTAGAAGGTGGCTTGGGTTATATAGTCTAGAAAAGAGAAGACTGTAGGGGGAGGGTTCAATTCAATGACAGTTTTTAAATACCGGAGGGGTGACTATAGAGAGGACAGAAATGGGCTTTTCTCTGTGGCTGTAAAGGGCAGGATAGAGGACAGGACAAGGAGCATTGTTCTCAAGCTGAAGCAGAGGAAATTTAGGTTAGAAATTAGTAAGAACTTTCTGATTATGAGCATGGTCAAGCATTAGAACAGGCTACATAGACAGACTGTGAAATCTCTATCGCTGAACAGCACTCTTTC
>NW_005841922.1:2982572-2982953 GCF_000455745.1 Alligator sinensis
CAGGGGGTCGGACTCAATGATCTGTTGAGGTCCCTTCTGACCCTAGCATCTACGAATCTATTAATCTATTTTCGAGAGCAAGTTAAGCAGACACGTGGCTGAGATGGTTGAGTCAGAGATGATCCTTCCTTGAGCAGGGGGCTGGGCTAGATGACCTTGTGAGGTCCCTTCCAGTCTTAATTCCCTGTGATTCTAGTGGGATTCTGTGCTAATGTGGAATTGTTAGAGTCTGTGGCCATGTTTTCACCATAAGTGAATTTTAACAAAAAATGGGTTTTGTCAAAATGAACATTTTGGAGAAATTTTTCAGTTTGATGAAAATTATGAACCCAGATTTTCAATTTTTAGTCAAACGTTTCAGTTAAAAAAAAATTCGTTTTC
>NW_005841922.1:2982963-3023584 GCF_000455745.1 Alligator sinensis
GAACTTCCTCCCTCCCCACCCCCACAAAGCCTAACCCTTGAAAAATACCATGAAAAATTATGGCTCAGTTGTTACTAACTCTGAGAATGACACTGGCCCATAGTGTAACTGAAAGCCAGGTGAGCGGGGGAGGCATATAGTAACTCTATTACCAGCCCTGGGAGGCAGCTCATCTGCTACCACTGTTCTCAGTGGTGGCAGATGAAAGAACAAGGAGCAATGGTCTTAAGTTGCATCAAGGAAAGTTTAGGTTGGATATTAGGAAAAACTTTCTCACTAGGAGTGTGGTGAAGCACGGGAATGGGTTACTTAGAGAGCTGACAGAATCTCCATCCTTGGAAGTTTTTAAGGTCTGGCTCAACAAGCCCTGGCTAGAATGATCTAGTTGGGGATTGTCCTGTTTTTGGACTAGATGACTTTCTGAGGTCCTTTCCAACCCTAATTTTCTGTGATTCAATGGGAGTGCTATTCTGGTGTACCCTCCCTCCCTCTGAGTCCATGCCTCAGAAGCAGCAGCAGCAGCAGCTGGGTGCAAAGACACCACATTGCTGCTATAGCAGCAACAACCAGGGTAGGCAGACCATACTGCAGCAGCTGGGGACATTTTTTGAGTCCCCAGAGCAGGTAGGACTCATATTCCCCTTAACTGTTCTTGATAACACTCCCCTCTAGTGATCAGTGGCACTTCCTCTCCACACCCCATAACTAGTAGGAGGTGCTGAGTGTGCAAACCCTACTAGTTATGCCTCTGATACTGGCTGTTCCTGCCTAGCATCATAGGGCATTTGTACACGACATGGGTTTTTTTAAAAACACCGCTTCAATTTAGGGCGAAGTAAACCCCCGTGTTATGTACACCCATGTCGGAGCCCAATCCTTACCTGCCTCTGTAGCAGCGGGGAGGGAAGAGCAAGCTACTGGCGGGCAGAGCAGTCCCTGAGCTGTGGTGGGGGGCTGGTGCTTCCCTCTGCGGTAGTGACAGCCCCCCCCAGACGGCACCCGCCCGCAGGCACCTGGCTCGGGCAGTCCCGGGGGGCACCACATCTGCGGAGAGAAGCATCAGGCCTGTGTACAGCTCATGCAGGCAAGCAGGCTCTGGGCAGGGAGATCAGGCTTGCCACTTTTTTTTTCTTCCTTCTGTGGAGCCTGCCTTTCCGGGCTGCCTGCACGGCCTGCCTGCGGAGCCCCTGAGCAGCACAGAAACCGGTGCTTCCCTCCACAGCTGTAGGGTAGGAAACTAAAACTCCTTAGAGGTGCTTTACTTTGCAGTGCCCCAAAGTCATTTGCTGCATCCCAAAGTCATTTAAGGTGCATTACACCACTGAATGTGCTACAGTGGCTGGAATTAACATGCAATACACCACTAATGTGCAAACAGCAATGCCATTAAAGCAGTGCAAAAGGCATTTAACCCACCTTAAACCTGCTTTAAAGTGTCTACAAACACCCATAGTACAGCTTTTCTGGTCTAGTTGGAGTTTTTGTGTGAAGAACTAGACAAGATCCAAGGTGCTCAGGAAGATGAAAATAGGCCACAATATAAACTACTGAAATGACTGTATTTCTGCAGAGAATGAGAGCAGCAGCCCCCAGTGAAACCTGGATGGACACCTCTGAAATAACCAACATGCCTTGAGGAAGTGCATATCCAGGAAGGTTGCCAAGGACCTTACACAGCTGTAAATCAAAAGTCATTTCACTGAAGCCATGAAAATTATAATGTTTTTGTGTGAAGTTATTACAGAAAGATAAAAATAAACTGAGGGAAACACCCAAACAGGATTTATATTTGTTCTTTTCAGACTCATTTTAGAAGGTTTAAGAGGTTATACTAGCCTATGGCTGGTGTAAAGTGAGATTAGGATCAGGTGATGGAGTTCAAGGTTCATGCCTCAAGATAGAAGACCAGGTGATGGTACAGAGTAGATGTGCAGATGTGCCACTTGCAGGGAATTCACATGTTGAAAGCAAGTCAGTTGTCACACAGGTCTTGTGACTACTTCTCAGGCTACCTGACAGCTGCCACACCTGCATGATTTGGGTATTTTTAGGTCACACATTTTAAATCTCTGAATGAAGAGCCCACATCCAGAGATGTTCAAATACAGAGTGCAATGCTCTGTATGCAGCTCATAATGTGCCAGAATACAAAAAAAATGATAATATGTAACGCTATTACAGAAAGATAAAAATAAACTGAGGGAAACACCCTCATAGGATTTATATTTGTTTTCTTCAGATTTATTTGAGAAGGTTTAAGAAGGTAATTAATTCCTACATTTGTTAGGAATTTGGCACTAGAGACATTGTGCCAGTCTTGATGGACAAGAAGAACTCTGTTTACACCTCACAGCTGCTTTCTTTCTACCATGTTTTCTGCCTGCCTACTTGCCTGCTTTCCTGTGCTTATATTATGAACATAAATTCCAACCATCAATACTAGGAGGATGTTTTGTTTTAGTTCTCCAAATATACTCTTTGGCTTGCATCGGTTCTTCAAGCAATAGGTTTTCTTAAGCCATCTTAAATCTTGTCTTCAGACATGGGTAAAACTACCTGAATAGTTTGGCACAGCTACATTCAAGATAAGCCATCTGTTAATCTTCCCCTTTGAAGTTCTCTCTACTTATCACTGCTCAATCAAACCTATGGGATGTATGCTCACACCCACTACATCATGTCTTGGACATATCTCAGAGGAACTCCCACAGTTTTCAGGTAATCTTTCTGGTGGGAGATTTGCCAGTGAGGATCATACATTATATTGCATTGCATAAAGGGCAGACATTGGGACATGTAGACTATGTTGCAATAAACTAAAGTTTCATCCCTGCAGTTGCTGCTTAGTCGAGACACATGAGCTGTTTAGTTTAGAAGAAATATTGCATGCTGAGAAATGGGAAGCCAAAATCTGAAGCATCCTAGCTGGTGGGTTACGTGATGGTCCTCCCTACATTGTACTGTACTTTGCTGTTGGGTCTGTTATCTTGGGCCAGATTCTCAGCTGGTGTAAGTCACTGTAGCTTCATTCATTTTCCCCAGCCCAGACTCCAATCCACTGGCTTCTACTCTTCTCTTTTATTAAAGGTTAAAGAAATAACTCAGAAATCTGTACAGCCAAACTCCATGTATACAGAAAAACAAAGGTAAGGAACTTCCCCTGTTAGAGCAACAAGCCCATTGCTGGAAAAGGAAAGAAAGAATGTGTTGTGCATGTGTTGTGCAGGATTGTAAGTGGCAATCAAGGATATGTGGTTTATACCAGTGGGATCCAACATTTTTGGCAGGCATGCCACAAATTAGCACCCCCCACTCCCCCTGGTGTCCTCTCCCTGATCTGCTGTTCTGCTTTCTGTTTCCTATTCTGTGCTCTCTGCCCAATCTTCTTCTCTGCTTTCTGCTTCTTTTCCTGTGTTCCCTGCCTGATTTCCTTCTCTGCCTTCTGCTTTCTGCCCTCTCTGCTTCTGTGCTGCCTGTCCCCTCCCTGATCAACATGTTGTGCCACAAATAGAAACTGTCCATGCTACCTATGGCACTTGTGCAGCAGTTGGCCATCCCTGATTTACAGAATCTCCTCTTAAACTAGTGCTTAGATTTCATGGATTGCAACATTTTTATGCTTCTTAGGGACAAGCGAGGGAAAACTAAGCAAACATTTAGCCTGTGCATGGTAGAATGTGTTAGGGGAGAGTAAGCAACAGATTCTTCAGGGAGCTTTCCTCCCATATTGATATAGGCAGTATTTCTGGGTAACAACAGAAAAGCAAAGAAAAGGGTATGTGGGGCACATGGCATGTAAGTCTAGTTCAGGGGCGGGCAAAATACAGTCCACGGGCTGGAACTGACCCATGGAGGGGCTTTGTCCAGCCCGCAGTGGGTCCCTTGGTTCTGCCTGGCCCAGGCCTCGTCTGGTAGTGACACATCCTGCCTCTCCCTGGGCACGCTGCAGGGTTGGGGCAGCTGCACAGCTGGACTGCCTTTCTAGGCAGCCCAGGTGGTGGCAGTTCCTTCCGGTTGCCACCTCTGCTCACCCCAGACCTGTGGTACCGACCAGGACCCAAATGCACAACCCTGCCCTGTGTCTACTCTGGACTCAATCGCCCAGGCTGAATAGCAGCAGCAGCAGCAGCAGAGCTGGACAGAAACTGTTGCTCAGCATGGGGGAAAAGTGGCCCTTCCCCATCACTGCCCTTCCTGCTGCAGTGGCCTTTCCTGCTGCAGCTACCCAGAGCCCATGCTGGGCTGCCCTGTGTCTCCATGGCTGCCTCTGGGCCGCCCACCAGGGTAATGGTGACAGTGCAGAGCAGATGCAGGGCAGCCCAGTGCAGGCTTCAGGCGGCTGCACAAGGAAGGGCCTGGCAGTGGCGAGGGGGAGGGGCCACTTTTCCCGTGCACTAAGGAACAGTTTCTGCCCAGTCACCATCGCCACTGCCACTTCTGAGCCTGGGCGGGCGAGTCAGGAACAGGCACGGGGCAGGGTGGGGCAGGCTGGTGCTGTGCACATAGGCCCCCACCGGTACTGCAGGGCTGGGGCCAGTGACACTGCTTAGGCTGCCTAGAAAGGCAGTCCTGCTGTGGAACTGCCTCAGCCCCGCTGTGTGCCCAAGAGGTGGCAGGACATGCCACAGGCAGCTGGTGCAGAGTAGGGACGAGCTGGGGTCAGGGCTGTGTGCACAGGTCCCGTCTAGTCTGCTCCAGCGGGGGTGAGTCCAGAGCGGGCGCACAGGGTGTGGTGGGGATGCGTGCTGTTGGCGGTAATGGGGAGGCACTTCAGGATGCGCAAGCTCCAGGCTGTTGCAGGGTGGGGGCAGGTGCTGATTGGCTGAGGGGTACAGGCAAGAGGGGTCCCATGCACATCTCACCATACCCACCAGCCCTCCCCCACAAACCCCACAACCACACCTTCCCACACACACAATCACACACCCAACAAACACCGCACCCACCCACACCCTCCACATGCACCCCCCTCACATACACCCGTGTGCCTGTGGGGGGCAACCCTGCTCACTGCTATGTGCACACACCTCAGAAGACATGCACCCACACACCCTCACACATACCCCCAGTCATCCTCCTCCTCCACACACCCCACAGCCCCTCACAAACCCCATACGCCCCACACACACTACCACAAACACCCCCCACAAACCTCCCATACCCACACCCCCCACAAATCACACACCCACCCATCCTTACCCCCCACACCCCCACTATATACAAGAGTAAGACATCATTTTGAGCTATTATGCAATCACCTCTATATACACAGCACAAACTCACAAATCAGGATAAACATATTTTTTTAAAATAGTATTAAAATATGTTATTGTGGATGTTTGATTTTTTAGAATAATTTTTTTTCTGGTTCCAAGATGGCAAATCTCCTTCCCAAAAGGAGTACTCCTAGGGGCAAGGAGAGGGACTTCTGGTGGCAAAGTTCAGAGGTTAGGGGGCGGGACTTCCAGGCCCAAGATGGAGACCAGGGGATAGGGCACCTGTCTAGGGTAGGGGCTACCCTTGCAGCCTTCCACAATTCACCAAAACTTCTTAAGTGGCCCTCCAGCTGAACTAATTGCCTGCCCCTGCTATAGTTGGTTCATAGTCGCTTGCCTGCTGAACTCAGGGAAATTTGAATATGACCCTTTTGGCTTGTTTCCCCTACTTTAGACTTTTGCAGAGTAAGTGTAAAATGTTATCAAGTCTGAATAGCAGTAGCTTACATTCAATTTGCACAGCTATGAATGATGACCCTGAAAGCAAAGGCAATGGGGAGCGAAGCTCATTATCTTTGTTTAGCACAGGATGCACTGCTAAACCACTCTTCAGGTCCTCCACCTCCCAGACTTTTGCTTTTTTGCTAAAATGTTGATAAGATAAAAACATACAGAATTAAAAGAACATACTTGTTGAGGCTGAGAGTAGCAATAACATTTCAGTAAGGGATGTACCAGTCTGTTGCACAAGTCCTGTTATTTGCCCTGATAATAAGAGAGAAAGCTCCTGACTGCACCTTCACTTCTATATTTGCTCACGGCCCTTTTGCTCTTCTGACATAACTAGGGTACAAAACCCACTCTGCAGCCTTAGAGACTTCTTGGCTGGAAAGATGGTACAATTCTGCTGTACAAGGGACACTTAATGTACCAAGTACGTCCAGGAGGTGTTCATCCCTTGCTTGCTCTGGAATTCAACTTTGGGTGATTCCTATATGGTTATTCCATTTCCCTATATGGCAGTATGTAGGGAAGAGAGATGTGGAAATGGGCAGACAAGGGGAAAAGTGAGCCTGGAAGCTTATTGCTACATGGAACCTCTCAACCTTCACACTGCTCCCAATTCAGTAAGGCCCTTCAAGACCATGCTTAAGTTAAATGCATGCTTAAGTACATTGCTAGCTGGGGTCTATAAGGAGATTGTGTAAAGACTGATGCTACTCCTTTCACTGAGCTGAAGTAGCCTTGTTGTAGTAGGTGCATATTGAGGGAGTGTCAGATTCTTGCCATCCCTCTGTTATTCTACACAATGTACTGGCCAGCTGCTAGATGGGTGCTGGATAGAGGCTATACCACTGCCTACAAATACAGGGCTAAATGCCAAGACTGTAACATTTGCAGTAGGAGCTGCTAGATCAGAACAGTGGTCCATCTTATGCAGTCTTCTACCTCTGCCTGTGGTCTATTTGAGGTAGTGGCAATTGTAGGCTAACCTGCGCACATGGAACATTTCTTACAAACCCTCATTAGTTAGAGATTGTCTCTAGAATTGTTTTTTCAGGTGCAGGACTGTTTTTCCAAAGCTGTACAGGCAGAGAGACAGCAAAGTTACCTATGATTTTCAAAGCACTGCATACATTTGTCATGCTATACAAATTACTGTTAATAATAGCAACCCCAAGTTAGGGTACTTTTATATGCAAACACTTGTCTAAGTCTATCGCAACCATGAAGTTGGTCCAATAAAACATATCACCCACAAAAAATTTTGCCTCTCCCATATTAATAATGTTGCATTTTATTAAACTAAATGCCTTCAGCTTAAACACTCCAAAGAGACGGCTTCACCAATTTTCTTTTTACAGCTGCTCTTGCTGGAAAACCTAGAGGTTAATTGGTCTGTAAACTTCACCACAGCCAAAATCCAGCATACAAACTATTTTTAATGAAGCCGGGAAAAGGTCCATGTTTACAGAACACAGAGAGTCTTACAGAGCTCAGTCTAAATCAGTAAAATTAGTATCAGTCACTTGATCTGTTATACATGGATTTAGTGTAACAGCATTTCGTTTACATTAGTGGCAGACACAGTGCTATTGAACTTCTGCCTTAGTACGCTAACCCTCATTGCAAGGGAACAAACAGGGGCTTGTCACATCATACAAAGAGAGAGATTTTTTTCTGGCCATCAAATCACAGAAGAATTTTTTCAAATGATGCAGCCAGCACCAAAGACTCCAGGGTACAAAATATCTTAAAGTTTGGTTCCATTGTTTCGTTCTTTCTCAGGTTTTTCACTTGGGGAAGAAAGGTGTTGCATGGATAGCCTTGAAGGGGAAGTGTTCAAAGAATAGGCACAGCTTGGACAGTGACAATTTCTTCCTTGCACACACTGTCCTGCAAATTGTCTCCAGTGGGGAATGGAATGACCTTTTCTATAGGAGACATGATGTTTTCATGTTCATCCAGGCCTTGACTGTTATGCTAGCAAGAGTCATGGAGAGAGAAATATATGTATGTACTGGTCTGCAGAGTGCTGGGGCTAGATTATATTTGAGCAATGTTGCTCTATTGCAGTCAGTGAGCAATGCTAATTTACACCAATGAGGATCTAGTAGTGTGAGTTCATTGACTCATTGCACATACAGAGATTACCAAACAGCTATCATAGGAATCAATTACTAGTAATCACTGACATGGACTAAATAGAGTGCCTATACACATGCTTGGGGGTGGGGAAGCACCGTTTTAATTAGAACAGTTCCCTGACAGCTGGTCTAATTAAAACAGCTTGCCATCATGTATATTAAGGCTTCTATATTTTAAAATAGCTGCAGGGGCACTTTAACTAAAACTCATTTGATGAGCTTTAGTTAAAGTGCCTCCGTGGAACCAGCACATCTCTAGGCAGCTTGGTGATCTAGGTATGCCTCATTACACAGTTAACCTGGCATCTAAATTGAAGACTATGGATTAGCGTAGCCCAGGTATGAGCATTTCCACAATAAAAAGTTACCCGTGTTGTTATATTCTCACTGTTTTGGCTTTCATCCACATGTGCCTGGGGGCTTATTCCATAGTTATTTGTACTAAGATACTCTTGAAATCTTTCCCAGTTGTGCTCATTGCAAGAGAATTTGGATTATGAGAGGAGCACTGAAGGACTATCAGTACTCAGAAGTGATTTTGCCTGTGTCTTCCCTGCAAAGTGAACAAGTTCTAGCTGAGTTAAACAGAGCCTGTGTAAGTTAGTCCAGGCGCAAAGTATCTCTAAACCTAGGGTCAGAGGTTTGTCTGTGTGGCTAGTTGGGAGGGAGCCAAAACCCAGGAAAGTGCCCAGGTTATTTGTGCAGCAAAGGTGAGCCAAAACCTTGGAAAGTGCCCAGGTTATTTGTGCAGCAAAGGTATATATCAGGAGGTGAAAGTCTATGTATTATTATCAAGCTGTGAGTGAGTATTTCAGTTCCAATTCTCTTTAATTTTTAATCTTTAAGCAAAAAAATAAACAGTCAGCATATGATCTGTGTTCTTGGTTACCTCTGATTCACTTCAGTGGAATTACCTTTTAATCTCTGCTTTCACCATATTTCCTGTACTAACTGATATATGCAGATGTTTATGTTCAGATCATTTCACAGGTGGCATCATTTTTTCTAGAGAAGTTCTGCAAGGATGCGCTCTGAAGAGTGAAGGCAAGAATTATACCTAAAGTAGTTGCCAGTTAAAATGAATATGCTATGTGCACTTCTTGTTTAGTGTACCAGACATTTTCATCAGTTAATCAGTTAAATTAAAATGTGACATAAGATGCAAAGCCACACAAAAGACTTTCTTTGCCATTGGCTAAAGGTTGCACAATTCTGAAATTTCCAGCATTTACCAGAAACTAGATTTTTATGATAAAAAGTTGGCCGCTTGCAAAATGCCCTGTTGTACCATGGATCTTTGAGACTGTTAAAGATAAAAAGCATAGGCCAGCATCTGCTCTTCCTTTTCCCACCACACATTCAGTGTTTCTCTACTGACTTCAGTGACCTTAAATCAGATTTCCAGTGGTGTAACTGGCATTAGAGTTTGGCCCAACACCATGTGGTACACTCTCCTGTGTGGAAAGCTAGCAGCTTTGCAGAACTGAGCCTTTTTCCATGACACACATATTACACACATTTCCATGTTGTATGCTGAGTGCCTGCTTATTCCAGGTTGTTTTGAAAGTCTCAGAAACATACTTGACTCTGTAGTAACAAAGCAAATGACTTTCATGAGAGATCATTAAAAAAAGACTAAATCTCAAGGGAGAGCTTCATATTTAACTCAGGTTAATCTTTGGCTGTCATGTTATGCAAGGTAACATTTTTCTCCAGGGTAGGAACGTACTTTCAGCTTCCAAAAGAACCAGTGCTTTAGGAAGAAGAGCAAACAATAATTTTCATGCTACCAGCTATTTTCCCATGTTTGGTAACAGCTATTTTTAACACATCTTTGATATGACCCTCACTGCAATGGACTTTTCACCTGTGAAACATCATATGGAAATCCATTTCTATAGGTCAAGACTTGCCTTTCAAGAACCAGTTGTGCTAGTGGGTGGCAACGTTTAACTCCATTCTGCTTATCTCAGCAGGACACCTGGTTCCTATTTGCAGCAGCTGAGAGATTGACAATAATTAAGCATCATCTGTTCTATATTTTAAAAGATTTTCTTTTCAAATGACAGGCATTTTTCTGCACCTTATCTTTACTTAAGGGTGAGCTTATAATTTACCTAATTTAAAAGTCCATTGACTTTAATGATACAGGACTGAGCCTTCAGACTCAGATGGCAGCTGTGTCATTATGTGGAAACAAAGGAAACAGATGAGAACCAGAATCTGAATTTAAAGACAGCTTTCAAAGTGTTCTGAAAATATTACCAGCTGGATTTAAGGATTGTCTTTAAAAATAAATAAGACCGTGTTGGGGGGGCAGTTAACATAGTCATGAAAACCTGTTCTGTGGCTGGTTTAGTAGTAGTAGTATTTTATTAGCACTAAATGTCCCAGTTTACTTGGGTGTTGTGCATATACATCATAAAAGACAGTTTGAAAGGCCTTTGCTTTAAATAAACTAGTATCATAGAAAAGGCTAAAAGGGATTCAGGAGGTCCAGCCTCCTGCTCAGAGCAGGATCATTTCTCTTTAAACCTTCTTACTCAAGTATTTGCCTAACTTACTCTTTAAAAACTTCGAAGAACGGAGGTTCCACAGCCTCTCAAGGTGGTCTTTTCCAATCCTTATCCACCCTCATAGTGAGAAAATTCTTCCTAATAGTCAATTTAAATTTCTCTTGTTGTAATTTAAGATTGTAACTTTTTGTCCTGTCTCCTGTGACCACAGTGTGTAGTCTGTCACTGCTTCTCAGGTGTTTGAAAACTGTTTATCAAATCCTCCGTTCAAATCTTCTCTTCTCCACACTAAATCATCTCAGTTTTTCCAACCTTTTCATCCCAGTTGGTGTCATCTACAAATCTTCTAACTATATACTCAATCCCATCTTCCAGATCATTAATGAAGATATTAAATAGGATCAGACTCTGGACAGCCCCCCCTGGGGAATCCTACTTGCTGAATCCTCCCAATTAGACATTGAGCCACTGGTGAATTTTCTTGGAGCACAATGATCCAACCAGTTTTGTATTTACTTTACAGTATTTTCATCTAAAATATAAAGGACATTTTATTATCCTAGCCTATTTTCACTGATAAAGAGCCAAGGTATAATGAGATCGGGGTGTCTACACAGCACAATGCAGTGCCATGTAGAGGTACTCATACTAACTCTGAGCAAGTTGGTATTTCTACACAGCACAATGCAACGAGACAGTGGCTTTGGTCCTGAAAGACTTGCCCAAAGTAATACAGGAAGTGCATGGCAGAGCAAGAAATGAACCTTTTTTTTAAAATCTAGTGCCTTAGATTGCAAGACCATTCTTCTCTGTTAGAGTTACCCTCAACCTCTGTACTCACAGTATCTTGGGGGAGATGTCTGTTAATGCATGATTTTCAAATGATGAAATCTGCAGTCATAACAAGAGAAGCTACTGCTTATTTCAGTGGTTCAGGTCCTTAAACACCTATCCCAGTCTTCATTTAGGGAAAACTCTTATGATCTTCAGTGAGAGGATTTAGGATTCAAGCAGTTTTACAAAGAACAGCTAGCTGTTCATCTAAAAGTTGATCTGAAAATGTGGACCTTAACTACATTTCATGTTTTCCTTGACACTTTACTTTCATGCTGTAAGTATCAGAATGTCAGTGAAAGGTGAGAGTTTTCACATTTTTCTCATTGTCTTACAGTTTCTAGTAAATATATGGCCACACACGCACGCACACACACACACACACACGGTTACATCTGTTACATATATACATATACTGTGTCTTTCCATTTAATGTTATGTACCAACCTGACTAACATATTGTTTTACTATAGTGGCCATTTTGATAGTCATTCTTTTTCTGTGAATGCTATTAATAATTCTGCTGTTGGTTTCTCGGTACTAGTTTAGCTTTTCTTTAGTGTAACAATTTTGACTTGACTTCTAGAATGCTACCATCTATTGTTTTTTAGCATGTGCCACCTTTTCATTCACAAAAGGTGCCATGACTAAAACAAAATTATTGACCGTCTCATAGTGGACAATGATACTTCTCTTACTATTGCTGAATGCTAGCTTCCATTTTAACCAGCCTTTAATGGTTTTTCATAATTTTCTCAAAGTAATTTTGGCTTGGGCTGGTATTGTCTATGTTTAAGCCTTGTCCTAAAGACACATTTTTTGGATGTCTTGGTGGTGGTTGGGGGGCAGTGAAAATATTGAATAAAAACCACTTTGATTTATTCAAGTATGAAAAATGCACTCTTTTCCTTTACACCTTAATAAAAAATATTGTTCTCGGGTATCTCATAAGTGTGGAAGTTACATGGACCAGTCTAGTTAAATTCAGTGAAGAAAACCTTGCCTTAGAGATAGTTTCGGGGCTGACTCAGCAACTTCAACCCCTGCTACCCTGCCACCAGTAAAACTGAGCAGCAACCTTAGGGCTACGCTAAACTTTCTCAAGCTGTAACAGCTCCCAAAGGGCTCTTCTAGCATCCAGAGATCACCAGAGTACTGCAGTGATGTAGGCACTCCACTTCTCCATAATGCATCCAGTGGTGCAAGTGTGATGTAAGGTGGAAGCACATTTACCTGTGGTCAGGTTCTGTTCCCGTGAGCTCTACTTCGTGGGTTGTTTGTAGGTACTATAGTTGGCAACCAAGATGTGGACTCTGAAATTATGTTTCTTCACTTTGTTACATAGGTCCTTCAAATACATATAAATGGTAGTAAATAGAAGCAATGGGATAGCATTCACACTGAAATGCACGTAATCTGTTAGCTGTAATGGGGTTGCCTGGGTTACAAGTCAGTGCAGTTGGATCCAAGGTTTTAAGTGGTAGAGAGTGTGGACTGTTGTTCAGCTGGCATTCAGAAACATTTTATTTCGATTTTCTAGTGGAAACAAAGTAATTCCCTGAGTCCCCAAATTTGGAAGGATTTGCTAATGTTTTGGAACAAAGACGTGAAATATATCATGTATAATTTTAACTGAATCCAGTGGAAATAAATCAATCCCAAAATGGCAGTGTTGGCCTTACTTCTACATTTTTGTACTTGAAATATAATAGTTCCAAAGTAGAGATAGCTTGAATAGTGGGTTTGATTTGTTTGGGAGAATCATTATAAATAAACATAAGGACACTAGGGTCCTGTAAAATTGGAAACATTTTTATGGGGAAGGGTAGAATTAAATATCTTATATTTGTTGTGATTTTCCAAGTTTCTCTCACAATATTGATGTGGTCTTCAAGTAATGCTGCAGATTGTGTTACCATATTAATTTTCATGACAGCAACAGTGATGTCACAAATGCATCATGAATTTGCTACAAAATCAATTGGAAGTATAAACAGGAACCAAAGTCCAGCCCAATATGAGTCTCTTCTTAGATGAGATTTAGCTCCATCAAATATGTCCTCTTTAATCAATTTTTCCTGACTAAAAAAGGAAGTTTGAAAGAGGGAGTTTTTTAAAACTTGTCTGAGTTTAATTCTACAGTATATTTATTTGAATATATATTAATTTATACCTTTCGGTTTTTGTCAATATTTTTTCATGATATTTAAATTTGACAGACCAAATTTTCAACAGTAACCTCCAGATTTATGCATTAGACTTTGTGAACCAAATCTGAATATGTAAATATTTTTTGCTTGTGCTAGTTTGGGATCAAAACTTATAATTGTTCAAGGTTGCACATGCAAATTCTGTTTTCCTTTACCTATTATCCTATTTGCATATACAGCTATTTCTCTGTACAAAAACAGCCTGACTAAATTTAGAATGTAGATAAATCCCTCTCTGAAAATTTAGTTTCCAAGTCAAATTTTCAGAAGTGTGTTTTAGTTTTTCTTCCTTCTTGGTTTTGGGACCTGTGTCACCTGAGGCAAATAAGTTTATTAACTGAGGTTCTACTCTTAAATTAAAACTCTGTAAAAATGGCTTTGTGAGTTTTTATGTTTCTTATTGATTTCCACATAAAACTGAGTGTATTTGATAGGCACCAGATGTTACAGGGAGCTAGCAAAATTCCTAGTATTCATGTATTCATGGTACCAAACCTTCTTATGAATTCTGTTCTGGTTATAGGACATACAGTTCCTCCGTTCCCTTTGAATACTTCCTCATGCCTCAGGCTTCATGGTTTTACCCGCTTAAGATGAGTATTCCATGAGTTATTTGCTATTGTTCTGCAGGTCCAACCTGTGTTTCTTCCCTTTGGTTGCCAGAGAGCAATGGCATATAATGACTGTAGCAGAGTCCCCTAACTACTATTCTTAGAGAATAAGAAGGCAGCATTAGAAGGCTGCCATTTTCTTCAGGCAGCTGAGGTAAGGATAGCTGCAGGAGACTAACCTGCCAGGGGAAGCTAAAGATAGGGGCTCTAGAGCTGTGGGTGACTGCTTGGAAGCTAACTGCATGATTATAGGCAAAATAGACTAGAGGCTCAGGGTAGTTAAGAGGACAATGACTACAGCTTGGTGGCTCAACCTGCAGCCCATGGAAGAAGACTACTCATTAAGCAAAGGGGAAACCCCTGTGGCAGGTCAGAGGAACATGTGACTGGAAGAGGTGGAGCTAAGGGGAGTATAAACTTTGGCTCCTGGGCCATAGCAGTTAGCTTGGCCCTGACCGTTGCAGTGATAAGAGCTCCTGGGAACCCAGGCTGCTAGAGGATGGAACGGAGGCAAGCTCAGGTCCCCAGGAGAGCTGGAGGGATTACCAGCTAATGGAGAGGTAAGAGTTTGCAAGGCTCCAGGAACCCAGGAGGGGAAGTGATTTAGGTTTCTTAACCTTCCTTCAGGTTTGGGAGTGGTTAAGGAGAGGCAAAATGCTACAAAAGGGCACCCTAAGTATATGCCACTGACAGTTTGCAGAAGCTGGTAGGTCTGTAAAGGTGGGTGCTATTGAGGCCTGAGTTGGATCACTGGATAGGGGTTAGTGGGAGATGGCACAAAGGGGAAAGGGCCAGTAAAGTGAAGTAAGGCCTGGGCCCAGAACCCGAATTAAATGGATCAATCTGGTTAGGACTGAGAGTAATAGGAGAAGCCCTGTTTTTGGTGTGGAGCCAAATGTGATGGAGCCAGGTGATAGACCCAAAGCTCATTCGCCTTTCTGAGAACACTCTCCCCAGCTGTATAATCATTTCACCCTCAAGGCGTGGCAGGAGAGACAGCAGGGTGATACCCTGGGAGGCCACAGTGGTGCAAACAGGACAGGCAAGTCTGCTAGGGGCCCTACAGCTACCTAGGAATGTGGGTCCTGTGACTAAACAGCTTTCTTAAAACAAAATACTGTTTACTTAAGCAGTAGGAACACGGTATTAGAGAAGAAAGAATTTAAAGAAAACTATCTTTACTGCATGTCTGATTTATCTAGTCTTACTGTAGATAATTCCCACTCCCCAGGCTGGACTAGATCCTTCAGAACACATAGAAAGGCACTGTGTCTGCACATTGCAAAGTAGCACTGTGCTGAGATACCTTGTACTAGTGCTACCTGTGTTTGCTTGAACAGCCAGGAAAGTATAGAGCTATGTGTGGACCAATAAGCTCTGCTGAGACAGTCTGCAGAGCATATTGGCCTGTATGTAGTACTGTACTGCATTACCCTGGCTACCCTGCATCTAGTTCAGGAACTAATTTGTACAGAGCTGGAATGGGGTGCCTCATCACAGCACTGGTTTGTGTTGTGTAGGCTTACCCTGAATCTCACATTTCCCTTTAGCTCTCTTCTGAGAGAGCTCTCCACTGAGAGTGGGCCCACCTCCTTTATTCCTGGTAGAGTTATTTGGCCTTGGCTTTTCTTGGCCAATGCCAGTTTCATAGGAAGACTGAAGACCTTGAGCCAAAATCAAGTGAACACTTCTACCATTGTCCCTTTAATAATCCTTTAAGTATTTGTTAATGGGTGGCTACCTTGAACCATTGTTCCTGCTTGTATTTCAGCTAAGCCTGTATATTCATGCAGTACCTGTAACAATAACCAGGCCACCCACCAGTATCAATGTATTGTTACAGGGGTGGTCCATATTCATCGCAACATCACACTGCCATTTAACTACCATATAACAGAAGTGGGTGGGTAGGTCATGTATGGGGATATCGCAGCCAAGGCACACTGCTGCCATGGTGGGGACAGAAGATGGCAAGAACGGGGAACACAAATATGGTTAGTCTGCTAACAAAAAAAACACAAACACATTTTGGTATGTCTGTGCCTATGTCAGAGCTCCTAAGTACTCCCACCATGGTCTACCAGCATCTTACCTTCACTGTTGGTAGCAACAGTGAGAGCTTTGTTGTGTGCCAACCGCCACTGTCATCCTGCCTTGCTTATTGCAGGTCTACATCATCTTATGGTTTAATATCTGACACTTTTACATTACCACTCTCTATTATTGTTCCTACCAACGGAGCTATGTTTTTGGCAGTAGGATGGGAGCTTTTAAGAAAATTGTGAGTAGAGATGAGGCCCTTGATGGACAAGCAACAATATCATTATTAAAGGAAGGATAAAGGTAAAATCTGCCGATGGGAATGAAGTAGAAGAGCTTTGATTTCTCAGCTGTGACTAAATTTGGCAAAAGGTATTAAAAATATTTTGTTCCATCTCTGCAGAATTGTATATTTGAAATATCACTGTTGTTTCAGTATATCCACTTCTTCTATCAAACAGGACCAGTGGAGGACAATAGGGAGCACATCTTTGCAGGATCTTAAGGAATGCTGTGCACAGAGATCATTATTAATACAATCTTTAGTTTTAGTAAAGTATTATGGGAACAGGAGAGGAGAGAACACAGTAAAGAAAGAAATGTACTAACTCCATTCACTCTACATTCCTTTGGATTCAGAAGGGCGGAGTGCATTCTTGATCACTCAGCAGCATTTGTGATCTGCAAGGTTCTTCAGTGTTCCGTTCATTCCTCAACCAGATTTTTCTAATTGTGGTACGACACTTTGGATTCTAATAGATCAGCTGCAAGCTAAGCCACATGTCAGCTACAGGAACATTACTTTCTTATCAATATACTGAACAGAAGATTTCTTTGTTGTGGAGGGGCTTTGCTCAGAAGAAAAAACAAATCTCAGTGAGAGGGTGCTGAGCGATGGAAGCCAATCTATAGGTTCCCATCCCTTGGCTTAACATCTGTGTAGCCAGAGCAACTTAGTGGAGGTTTCCTTGCTTTAGAGCAGCACAAGCTCAGGGAGTCCCTTGGCGTCAGGGTGAAGGGTGGGTGGTCTATGTGAGACAGATTGGCAGCATGCCAGTTACCAACACTGCAGAAGATTTTTCAACAGTAAGCGGTCAAAAAAAAAAAGAAAGCCCACCTCACAAACAAACTCAGAAACCTTTTAATTGTGGGTATATTGCCCCTAACAACTAGGTTGCCAATTTTTTTTTTTTTAGAAAGATTTACTGTTTTTTGAGTTGGACAAGCAGCTCATAAACCTACCTTTCAACATAGGAGAAGGCACAGGGGAGGTCTGCAATGCTCAGCAAGCTTCCAAAACCTTGGCATTTGGGTTCAGTTTGGATAAGTATAAAAAATTCAGCTGCTTCTGTTGGGCTTATCTGAGTTCTCCAAATCCCCTATGTTTGAAAAACTGGTCTGGAAATCCTGGATGAACAGTAGCTCTCTTCCATGTTTGCTCCCTTCCATTCCTTCCTCTCTGCCCCATAAAAATATTGTAAGACAAGACAAACTTTTCAGAAGTGCATAAGTCTTGTTTTAGGTAGAAGTCTAAGTCCCATTGACTTTTGATGAGACTAAAACTTCTGTGTACCTGAAGTCACTTCTGAAAATGGGTCTTGGGTACCTAAGTCATTTGGAAATTTTATCCAGGGCCTTTTAAGTTAGCAGTCTGGCATTTCTGGTTCCCTCCCCAGTGGGAGCCTGGCAATATAAAGGTCTGCAAAATAACCAATAAAAGCTTATCAGACATCTGAGAATGTTAATCAAGCATCAGTTTAAGTTCTTTTCACAAAGGAACAAAGGCTTTAAGACAAGGTGATTGAATCATTAACTGGCCCCAGACTCAGTCAACTGGCCCTGAAGTGACTTCTCCCTTAGTATGACAAATGTTAATTTGAAGGTCAGTATTCACCTTAACATTGTGTCAAACTCATGTAAACCTCATGCTTGCTGCAAAGGTTCCTGCCACTAAATGTTTCATGAGAACTGAAAACAAAAGGAGGGCAAAGCAGTTTTAGCCACTGCAATTAAGATCTAAATGATATTAATAATCATAACGGTACAAGCCAACTCCAGTTCTGGAGATCATTCATTTTTCTAAACTAATTAGCCCCAGGAGCAGACTTAAGGGTGGGGAACAAGCACAAATACAAATGCAATCAGGGTAATCTTCCACTGGTGCCCTTGGGTATATCTACATTGCTTCCCCACCATGTCCAGAGAGGGATGCTCTCAAGCATGTCCCACCCATAAGCTCTCACACATGCCAAACTCAGAAATGCAGTAGTGAAGACACTCCAGGATTGGCTCCACAATCACACTTAAGACCTCCAAGATGTTTTCAGGGTGCCTTCACTGATGCATTTCTGGATGTGTCATGTGTTACCAGGGGTAGATGGTGGGGTTTACTCAGGAGTGTTCCTCCCTAGGTGCTCCGAAACAGGGCATGAACATAATGTCTTTGCACTTTACTTACTTCCTGATCCAGGACCCAGTAGAAAGACTCCTATTCACTTGATCCATACAGTACAGCTGCCCAGTTCATCAGCTTATTGTGACTTTTGTCATTTACTCAGGATCTGCTTAGCCCTGAAATTAATCCTCCACTCAAATATTTCTACTTCAAACAAACTGCCTTCTCCTCCTTTTATTAGATATTAGGTTTCATTTGTTGAGAGCAGGTTGGCTATTCAGATGTGGACATAGGATGAAAGGAGAAAAGTTACTTACGAAAAAGGGAAAGGTGCCTTGGGAAATTCCAGCAAAGCTAGGCTTTCTTTCCCATAAAGGCAGCCATTGATTAATGAAAAATGCTTGCAGCAGTCTGCCATGTTTGATGCCATGCCACTTGATTGAGGGCAGACACTGGACTTTCAACCTTTTCCCATAACCTTGTACATGAAGAAAGGTCAAGAACATTGCTATGAGTATAATTATAAGAGTACAGTGTGTCCAGTCAGTCTTCCCTAGCTTTCAGAGGTCTTTAGAAGCTGTACAACTTAGAAGTCGCTCTTTGAAAAATGAGGCAAAATGATCCACACACATTTGTGTGGAATCAGGTTTATGGAAGTCAAAGGGCCAGATCCTATTCCATCTATTAGGCACCGTAATGGGTTTAGGTGCCTAAATGCAATCCTGTGCCACATTATTTGACAAAACAAGGAGCAATGGTCTCAAGTTGCAGCAAAGGAAATTTAGGTTAGATATTAGGAAAAACTTTCTCACCAGGAGGGTAGTAAAACATGGAAACAGGTTACCCACAGAGGTGGTGGACTCTCCATCCTTGGAGGTTTTTAAGACCTGGCTAGACACAGCCTTGGCTGGGAGGACCTAGTTGGGGCTGGTTCTGCTTTGAGCAGGGGGTTGGACTAGATGATCACCTGAAGTCCCTTCCAATGCTAATTTTCTATGATTCTATGTTTGAATCTCTGAAAAAATGCTACCACATTTACTTTTGTAACACCATCATCTTATCCTTAAGACCAAGTCATAAATAGTGGTGAGGAGGAAGAGGACTAGTCAACCTTTTTTTATTGGTCGTAATTATCTGATGAGCAGGGTGGAATAGGATCATGCTTAGGCACTTAAATCCACTATGTGTCTAATAGATGGAAAGGGATGTGGCACAGAATGGTTTAACTACAGTACATAATATTTTGACAATAAACATGCTTTCAACAGAGGTGCTGCATAATACTATTTACAGAGTTTCTCTTGTGTGTCTTATATACTTCTGAAAATAACAAGTGAAGTAAATTGTCAGTAAATCAGGTTGCCAGCTGAAGTCAAGTCATTAATATTTCCAGTATCTCAGGGATGGTTTCAATCAGTCGTTACAAATAATTTAAAGTATTCATTGCAACAAGACAATGGTTTATATGTACAAGAGAGAGACATCCTAAAGCAGATGTGACTGCCTGTGACGGTTTGGAAACATTGTGGGCAGCATTATGCTACTTGTCCTCCTTTTTTGCTTGTATTACACACACAGTTTGTCATGTGATTGGTCACTGAAAGCACTCTACAGCTGTGCACTGATAGAAGTACATGGCTGCAGAGTGCTTTAAAGATGCCCGATCATGCGACAGTCCGAACCCTCATTGCATGAGGGTTCAGATGAAGTCACTCCAAAGTGGACTGCCTTCATTAACATCTGTCAGTGCAGCCAGGGGCAGGACTGGGCTGACCCTTGCTCTGGGCACTGTCTTCAGACTGGGAGGAGAAAGGGAGGGGAGTGAGTTCAATCTGGGGATTGCCTAGCCAATGCTGGACAGTGGAGCAGGTGGATTGGAGTGCCCCCCACTCCAAGGTAGAGGGCTCCAATCTATCTGCTCCCACACTCCACAGCAGTCTGAAGAAACCCCATAATCAATCTCCTTCCCCTGCCTTGCCCCCACTCCCATCCCGAGAAAGCATGGGAGCTTGGAGAACAGGGCAGGGCTAGGAGACAAATGCTGAAGACATGCAGCCTCTCTGCCTAGATCAGTTCCAAAGTGGAGCTTGATCACCTACCCTCCTAATCCAACAGCAAACATCTGTTGGATTGGGGGGTGGGGGTGGGGAATCTAACTCATGGCACTTCCTGTGAAGCACCATGAGTTAGACTGGGGAACTGTACATCTGTCAGCTCCCATAGTCTTCAATGGGATATAAAGGTGCCCTTTAGCTTGCAGCTCAGGTCTTAGTGGGCCAAGGCTAATCCTACTTACACTGAGATTTCTGAAATTACAGCATTTCCATTGATATGTCAGACAAAGTGATGGAATAGATAAACCAGGTGATGAAAAGGTGAAGGAAGATGTGAAGATGGATATGTTAGCAGCAAAATGGCAAATAATATTTCTTAAATGCCAATGTTTGTTTGAAATGAATAGCTACCCTCAGCTACCGGCATCTCTACAGGAATGTGACAAAGTGCAATCCAAGTATCACTTAAAATAGTTTATGGAGTGGAGAAATATGTTGAAAGAAACAGTTGAGAAATGTACAGTTAAAAGATGTGAAATGATATCTAAACCTAATCTCCTGACATTTCTCATGCAGCTCAGCCTTACAGACTTCTATTTCACATATAAAGTTATCTTCCTAGGGCTTCCAATTACAGTAGGTGCCACTGGAAAGTCATCACTTACTATCCTCTGGAATTATTTTTTCCTACCATTTATCCTAAGCTTAATAGCACATAATAAAGCAGTAAAGCCATTATACCTCACCAAAGCACATGTCTTTTGAAGGGCTGTAGCCATACATAAATCTCCACTGATATTGCCCTTATGTTTGTCAGGATAGCCAAAACTATAAATAGCAGGGAAATAATATTTTGCATCTGTGTGGTGCTTTTCAGTCCTAAAGACTAAAGTGTTTTCCACCTAGTCAGACAATTCCTATGTCTAAAACAGAAGTTGGATTTTTCCTGGGACAAAGCTTTTTATTCTGAGATTTTACAGACATAAAAGCCCATTGTCTCACTTTAAGTATCTATGAAGTATCCAAGACACCATTTTTCCCCAGGACAATGACAGTTAATTCAAGTTAATCCCCATTTAACCTGTTTGTCTACATGACTGTCCTGGCCCTGTTTTGTTGTAAGTCAAAGCCTGGGACAGTTGGACCTGGAATAAATCTGATGTCTGTTTTACTGTATGTGACTAACATCTTGAATAGTATTATAGCCATTGTCTTGATTCTTATGTACATGTCAGTTTTTACTGGTAGGGCAAAGGACTTAGGATGGATCTTAATGTACACTCACATGATAATATTTTCATACTGCCAGGGCAGTGGAAACCTGGTTTGCACATAGTATTTTCAGATGCTTGAGTGACCCATCTCTGAAGACCGGGCCCAGTGCTGGGTAAGGAAGCTGGTTGGGAGATGGCAGCTAAGTGCATAAAAAAATACTAAGCCCTGAAGATGGGAGATCTCTAGACTGTTATAATGCAAGAACTGTGTAGAGTAGGGAGTACTGGGGATGGCTCTTGGGACACAAGCATCTGAGTCAGATAAATGTCTGAATTTTCTGAACTGAACCTGAACCCCTTGTCCACTGGATGCACAAGGGTTTAGAGACAGCCCTCACAGGAGCCAAGCTGCTAAATCATTAGAGATCAATGTTGATTCCATCTTTTGGTTTCAACAGGTAGGTTTTATTTCACAAGTTTGTCTACATAGCTGCCATGTAGGGCTGTGCAAAGCTTTGGTCACCGATTCGATTCAGAGGTGATTTGGCTCAATTCGGTGGCCAAATCTCTAAATCCAAACTGAATCAAGAAACCCATTAAAAGATCTGAAGCCTCTGAATTGATTTGGAAAAGATTCAGAGATTCAGATTGGCTGGGGAGAGGCAGGCAGAGCCGGGTGGCTGCCGGTTCCCCCATGGCTCCTCTGGCTGTGCCTGCCTCTAAACAGGTGGGTGGAGCCATGGGAGAAGCCACCATGGCTGCCCTGCCCAGCCCCAGCCCCAACCCAGCCCCACCTGGTCCCAGCCTCCCAGCACTTAAAAAAAGTAAAAAGCCCTGCACTCGCTGGCTGTAGCAGTGGTGATTAGGTCCTCTGAGGGTTTGTGGCAGAGTCCCCCCTGCACAGCATGGGGCAATGGGGGGGGGGTAGTGGGGATTGCCCCCCCACCTGAACCCCACATGGCAGTTGCCCGTGGTGGGGGTGCAGTGCAGTTTGGCAGGGTGCTGTGTGCTATCTGAGAGCTTGGGCCACTGGGGCTCAGTGGTGCCGGACTCTGGCTGACAGGTGGAGCTGCCCCAGCTCCCAGACAGCATGCAACACCCTGCCAAGCCACACTGCACCCGCATGATGCAACAGCTGCCACGTGGGTGCCAAGCAGGGGAGATGATCTCTGCTGCCCACCACTGCCCCACGCTGCATGGGGGGTGCTCTGCCATGAGTCCCCAGAGCCCCTGATTGCTGCTGCTGCAGCCAGTGAGTGCAGGACTTTTTTTTTCTTTTAAGTGCTGGGAGGCTGGGCTGGGCAGGGCAGCCATGGGGGCTTCTCCCGTACCTCCCCACACCAGGGCAGAGGCAGGCACAGGCAGAGGAGCTGCAGGAAAACCTGCAGCTGCCTGGCTGTGCCTGCCTCTGCCTGGCCGATCCAAGTCAGCACCGAATCTCCAATTCTGATTTGGCCGAATAGAATGGGGACAGTGATTCGAATTGCTGTCCTCTGAATCCGAATTGTATACTTCCCTATTTGCACAGGTCTGCTGCCATGCTGCTCGCTTGTTCCAGGTCAGCACACGGCACATTCCAGCCAGGAGACACTGTGGCTGCCTGGGGACACACCATGCCTTACACCTGAGGAAGAAAGCCTGGGAACAGCATACACACCATGAATTACACCTGAGGAAGAAAGCCTGGGAACAGCATTGGTGGATGTGCCTAGGGCCACCTTAAGCTGGTTATGCTGCCTCATTTCCAGGATTCAAATGATTTGAAAGTAAGCAGGGCATGCTTCTCTGCCACATTTAGACTCAGCCCTGAGGGGGAGTACAGGCAAATCCTGTGATGGTTGTATGTGCAGGTTGGGGCAAGGACAGTGGTTTGTCATGAGTTATTTACCTGCTCCCACACACCCTTTTGCTGAGACCAGAATTCATCACTTCTCAAATGTAGCAGTGGGCATAATCATCTTTGCATTAAATACAAGCTGGAGGTCACAAGTGTGAAATGAGCCTCATTTGGTTAGGTGTCACAAAAGCTATTAAGTCGGGGAATATTCAAGACTTCTGTATAAATATTAGCAATGTTTTATGTATCCTTATGAGCGTACTAGGGATTGCACTCTTGTCTCAATGGGTGAGGGTCTAAATTGTAATTAATGGAAATCCCCAGTGCAGGAATCATGCAGGTAACAAGTGTTTTGAAGTTTCATGGTCTTCCTGTGGAAAAAAGCATATACTAGATTGATGTAATTCAGAAGAACTAAGAATGCAAAGGATTTTTAACTCTTAAATAACACTCTGGCCTTGGAAGAAAAGGAGACACTTTCAAAAAAATTATAGAAATGAGTCTGAGTGACCTTTCAGCTTCTCTGTGAGTGACCACCAGTAAGTGAGCCATGGTTATAAGCTGTTTTATTGTTTTAAAGGTCTGTTTTTTACACAGTACTTTGGCTCTGAATAAGCTGTGCTTTGCTTTTGAAAGGCTGACTGGTCACTGGTTAACCGTCATTACCTCTGACCAAATAGAACTGCAAGTAATGAATTGGAGTCAGACCTGCTGGAGTAATCACAGGAAATTACAGGAATCTGCAGTCCAAGACCCTGGTCTGGAAAGAGCAGATTTCAGGATTCTGCCTTGAGAAAGGTGGCAGCTAGAAGCAGGAGACCTAAATAAAGTAGCCTCATGGGGCACCTCCAGATAAGTGCGGACATGTGGTATGCGATGCTGCAGACTCATTTCCATCTGCAGTGCCACACACCACACATGCAGGCATTCCCTGCACTGTTAATTTGCAGCATGGTGGGGGAAGAAGGGGGAGGGTTGACTCTGGGAAATCCCAGGGTAAAAAAAACAGCACCTAAAAAAAGCATAATGGTGCACATGGCAGTAGCGCATGCCACCCAAAATTGGAGTCTGGGTGGCCGGAACCACACTCCAGCTCCTGGCCAGGCTCCCTGCTGCAGGATTGCTGCAGCTTCAGCACCCTGACGCCCCCAGGACCCCAGGTAAGGCTACCGGGGGCCAGCAACTGTACTGGCCCAGCCTCATTTGCCCCACCTGGGGCAACGTGCTGCATGCCAGAGCACACGTGGCATGGGCATTCCTTGGGGACAAGTAGCAGTGGCACACACTGTGCCACTGCTGTTTGTTCCTGGGGAAACACACATTCCCTTTCATGGGGACGCACCCATGGAAGGCATCAGAGAAAGGTTAAAGGACATGTCCAAGGTCACACAGGGAGCCTGGGACAGAGTCAGGAACTTCTGCAATAAAGTCTGGTGCTTTAATTTTATACAGACCCTTCCTCTCAGTTAAAATGAGTAAAAAAAATCCCCATTGTCCTGTATGTTTCAGGATCAAATCCTTTGTCTCCTATGGTTTGCACAGAGAGGGGACAGTTGTTATTAATTTAGTTTCACAAAACCCCTGTGGAAGAGGCACTGTAGTTCCCTGTGTTGAGGTGGAAAAACTGAAATACAGAGATTAAAAGGCTTATCAGAGGTCAGTGGAAAAGCTGAGGACAGAACTAACGTGTCTGCCCTGTGGCACATCAGCTGGCATGAGGAGCTGATACAATACTACTAGATCAGCGGGGATACACGTCCTTGAAAATCCCACCTAAAGCTTTTTGCTAAAGAATGCAGTTTATCATTTGATAAAAGAACATGGGATATTAAAGCAGAGCTTATATTAAAGCAGACAAATGAATGAAAAATGTTCCTGGTATGAAAAAGAACAAGTTTTGCTTACACAAAATACCGGGTGAAACTGTCCGTGTCCTATTGTAAATCCTTCCTGAGAACCTTAAAAGAATTTTCTGCTGTCAAAAATGTCCACCCAGCTCATGAAACAGAAGGTGCAGTTTTGAACATAATGTTTCTCCATCTTCGAAGGTTTTCAAGTAACCCTTTCAGTGCTGCCTGCCTATAAACTCTAGTGCCTCTTTTACGCCTCAAACTGTTTCTTACATGTTGACGTACATTTTCTTGAAGCCAGCGTATGGAACAGGTATGTTTCATTCAGGATAAGTATAAAAAATAAAAAATTGAAAGGCAAGAATTCTGTGATACCCAAAAGCTTACCTATATCTATACCAACCACACAACTGATCCAATAAAAGACTCACAAGAATTGGTTCCACAAAAAGCCTTGTCTTTCCCTTATTCCCTGGAACATCATGGCAACAACATCACCTCAACACTATAAAAACAACTGAATCCCTTCGTGGACCCCTGATAGCTGAAATGATGAGACACTACCCAAAACTCAGGCATGTGGCAAGGCTTAGTAGAAGTTGACTAAGAGCTCTAGTTTCCCTGGAGCCTGATGTGGCAAAGGCAAGGGCTAGTGTATTGACTGATCAGGGCATTTGTATTTCTGTATTACGTAAGAGATGCAGATGAAAATTAAAGACAACTCTATAGTAGCCCTCCAGTTCTTGTTGCTTGACCCTAAGAAATTGCGGAGGGAGAATGTAGGCTAAGTACTAGCTGGAAGAGGCCTTGGACCTGTAAACAAAGAAACTCTGCGTCTTTGATTCCCACTGGGTTCAGGGGAAAAAATTATCTTGTAAATGGAAAGTGTTGCAGCAAAGTCATCCCTGCCTCTGCCATAAGTTTTGCTCTCGAATCAGGGCCACAGGGTCCTGAAGATGGGGTAACCTTTTCACTTGAATTAAAAATGACCAACCAACACTGGAAGTTTCACCTCCCATCCCTTTGCAGGAAAGGCTGCTTTGTTCACAGCACCTTAGTGTTACTCACTGGGATCAGGAAAGGCAGGGTAGGTAGAATTTGAATTGCTTTACAATTATAGGCTTCACATTAATGCCTCCATTTCTGAAATCTGTTAATACATTATAGATGGGAGTCCACCCAACTTGAGGAGGCGGCTGGCTGATTTTGCAGGCAATCGTGGGGCCAGCCACCATTTTTGAAAGCTTATCATGGCCAGGCGCCCCCACGACTCCTGTGGCCAAAGGGCCCAGTGGCCCTGCCCCCCACCGCTTGTTGGTAGAGAGGGCTGTCCATTGTATGGCCCTGCCCCTTGCTGCTGATTGGCTGAGAGCATTGTCTGTCATGTGGCCCTGCCTCTCCCCACTGATTGACAGCCCTCTTAGCCAATCAGTAGCAAGGGGCAGGGGTGGCAGCCATCTTGCCTGCTCACCTTATCCCTCCTGCCTTACCCCAGCGGGCTGTGCAGCTGGGAGGACTGCTAATTTCCACTGGGGAGCCAGTATTTTATTTTTAGTAAGTTTTTTTTTTCCCCCTGCAGATTTTGTGGAGATCACCCAATTTCCATAAAATCCGCACAATTGCGATTTGGGTAGATCCCTAATTATAGTTGTGTCTTATTACTTAAAAGTGCAGCCTTGCTAAGGGGCACTGCAAGGGAGCAATAAAAAATAATTTGCCTAGGGGCACCAGTCTTTTTGTAAAATCATAGCAAAATTTATTCAGTACATTTAGGGATCTTCTGGGGAGGGGACTGCAGGAGAATGCATGGAATACACAATGGCAGAATCTCACTGCAAAGTACAACACTAAAAAAGACAAAATTGTTAGCAGACATTACTGCTGTACTGCTGCCTGGGAGATGATTCTTCCACTCAATGCCCTTTGGAGAAGCAATTATATAGGCAAGGTACTGTGAGGATGTTTTAGTCCCAAATGCATTAATCAAGACAAGACAATTCATAGTGCAATATTTATAGAATCTTTTGGCCTTGGGAGTTTAGTGTTGCATCCACCCTATCCCTCCGGTCAACAGTGGCACTTTTGTAGTGATATAGGGCCAAGTATCCCCATATATACAGGTGATGTACATGCACTCTGGAATTATTACCTGGACGGGGTCCATATGCTGCCTGCATACAAATGTCTGACCTGAGCTTCAGTCCACAAGGCCCAGGACCTAGACACCCCCTGCCATGAATGGCGCATGCCCCCGGGGGCTGCGGGGGGGCCATGGGTCGGCAACCACCCACAGGTGCCACCGGCTGCTGCTTGTACCATTTTGCTGGAACTGCTGCTGAATCTTGGGCTGCTGTTGTTGCAATGCTTGCCGCTGCTGCAGCCCCTCCACCCATTTCAATATGGTTTTGGGCCCCCTTCTAATGACTGCCAGTTGTGGCTGCCTGCATTTCCCACCACATGTAAGTGGGTCAGAGAGCCTTCTCCCTCTTTGCACCCTGGCTTTGCCCCAAGGGGACTCTTCAGCCAGTCCTTTTCAACAATAATACAAAATCACAGGGGTTAAGACCCCTTTCTTCCTCCATATCTGGAAACAATCATGTATAAAGATACTTTTTTCTAATATAGCTTATTCCCACTAAGGAAAAGAAACAAACTATGGTAATACAAGGCATCTTTACCCCTTTCATCCCTTTTTTTATCAATTCAGCTAGTTTGGTAGAAAAATCCCAGGGAAATAATCAGATTGGTATGAAAAGTGTATGTTAGCCAGACCTAAATCTTACCCACACTCCCTTAGGGGATCTTTACAATTGAGTAGGGCTAGTTATGACCAGTCCAACAAACTGCAAAAATATCATGAGTGAAATAATTGTAAGTTAGCTGCAAGCAAAGACTGGGCTGCTTGGATGTAATTGAATGTACTTTCAGTGTTCCCCATTGGTATCTTTTGGTCAACTATGTAACCACAAACTCTTTTGAAAGGTAGCATAATATGGAAATATGTGTTTATCCTACATTTTCATTCTTTTCATTCAGATGCGTATAAAGCCTTATCCTAAATCAAATCAATGCTGAGATCAGTGCAATCCCCTAGAAAGAAAGGATTCAGAAGCATTTCTCTAGAAGCTTTTCTTTGACAGAGAAATGGAGTGAAATCCAGATTCTACTACAGTCAATGGGAGTTTTGCCACTGACTTCAATGGGGCCTGGATTTTATCCACGCTCCTTTCTTTAAGGATTTAACTAAGGGTTTTGTAACAAAGCTGACAGTGAGGTGGAGATTGTAGCTACAAGGTATGTATCAATAAGCATGTTAAATATCCATCATGAATACAGAAATCTTTTGGTTCATTCTGGAGTCTGTGATGATTAAAACATTGTATCTAGCCTGGCTTTTGTGTCATAGCTTTAAACCTTGATGGTGAAATTCAGTCTTGGTCAAAAAGCCAAACCTATTTATTTATTTTATACGATGTATATGCTTCCCTTCCCAATAAAGGCTCAGGTTGGGTTACAGTAAGGAAAGAAGGATCATTTGGAAGGCAGGTAGAATAAATAAAACAAGTAACAAAATAAAACAAAATGAAGCTGAGATCCACTAGACAACATCTTGGCCTAGTTTTGGTTGTTGGGCAGATTGGCTGCTGTGCTTATTCCTACCCAAACAGAAAGGCCTTGCAGTGCTACCGAAAGATGTCCAGGCTCAGGCTCTGGCAGACCTGAGGAGAGAGGGAGGGAGCTCCAGAGCTGAGGAGCAACTGTGGACATGGCACTTGGAGGGTACTTGCAGGTGGTTGCTCTTGGCTGATCCTAGAGATCACCCTGGGGCACAGGGGAGAAGGCAGTCCCTTAGGTATGTTGGTCCCAGGCTGTTTAAAGGCTTTATGGATCAAAATCAGCCTCTTGTATTGTGCCTGGAAACCTAGGAGGTCAGTGCCAATGCTGGAGGACTGGAGTTATGTACTCCTGGCAACCCCATGCCATCAGAAGGCAGACAGCTGTGTTGTGCACCAGTTGCAACCTCCGGATGGTTTTCAAGGACAGCTGCACCTAGAGTGCACCACAGTTGTCCAGTCTTGAGGTTAAGAAGGCATGGATGATGGTGGCCAGATGTCAGGGACTCTAACCAGCAGCTGATCACCCTCATCCCTCCAAGCATGTCCTCTGCATCAGTGGAAGATAGCAATTAAAAACGTTCCACATAAACAGGACAAAACTGGGTTTCCTCACCCTCAAACTCTGCAGCAAAAGTGGTAGCTCTCTGAGCCATATCAGATACAGACAATTTTGTCTGCAAAGTAGGAATAAAACTCACCACAGCAGACTGAAGTAGACTCAGTTTCCAGTCACAGATGAGCTGGATTAAGCAGACTATTCACCACCTGGAACAGTCCAGCAAGACAACGCTTTGGAGATGCAATGGTGATGGAGAAGAAAGACTTTTTTGCCACTGTTATGCCACCGTCCTTTAAGAAAGATATATGCCACAATTTGTCAGCTTCTCCATGGATCAAGAGCCACCTGAATTCCAGCCACGTACCCTTCTGCTTAAGCTGTCTCAGCACCTGTTTTTCGAAATAAATAGTCCAGATTTTCGAAATAATGTGGGATCTTTGAAAATGTGGCCATAGGTGTCACAGTGAGAGCAGCTAGATGCTGAGCGCTTTAGGACACATGAAAGTACAGCCCGTATATCCCACTTTTGCCCTATCTCAAGGACCAGGGTGACTGTAACAGTGGGAAATGTACCCAAAAAGCTTAACTGAGAAGCAAGCCAAAAGCTGTGAATTCCCTGGGGATTATTGTTTATGATCTGACAATAGGCACAATGACAGAACACTCTCGCTCAGGTTTCCCATGCCAGTTTTCATAACATGATCTTCCGGTGCCAGTTCTGATGCTAAAGATGCGTCAATGGGCTGTCACTGAGGTCACCCTTCTCTTTTGTTGTTCTCCTTTCTGGCCTCCTTTGAATTTAGAAATGGTTTTAGAGCTAACAGGATCTTCAATTATGTAAATAGGGGCATTCTATTAACATGCATATCAGATATGCTTGTTTATTTTATTGAAGAAAGAGCTAGTAATAGCATTTTTATGACAGCAAAGTTGAAACAGAGGAAGCCAATCCAACTAATTTATCTTAGCACTGTTTATAAAGAAACATAGGCAGCTTCTCTGTGCTATTGTTCTAAGGAGTCACAATTTGCACAGTGCATTTAAATAATGTACATATATTAAAGGAGACTTTGAAAGTGGAATTTTAATACAAAACAAGCAGTGAATAAGGTCCTACCTTAATTTTTTGATGAATATCTTTCAATATTGATTAGAGCAGGGGTGGGCAAAATGGTGGATCCAACAGGCAGTCGGACACCATTTCCTCGCAGCCCCTTCCGGTGTCACTTCAGCAGGTCTCTAGGGAGACCTCAGGAGTGGCAGGACCATGAAAGCATGGGGCCAGCATCTCCAGGGAGACTGACCTGAGCAGCGCACTGGCAGGGCATGCGGCTGGGTGGGGAGCTGCTCCAGGGCTGGGAGCCAGGATCTTGTGGTGGTGACAGCATGGGCCAGAGCTGGGGCAGAGCTGCAGCCCACTGCCTCAGTTTCTCAGGGAGGTACACTTGTTTTCTATGATCCTGATTGGACAAGGGATGTTAGATTTTAAAATAATAATTCTGATACATCTTTTTTGCCTTGCCTATCTAGTTCTGATCTGGCTAATAGCAGTCTCTACCCAGTGAAGAAGAGGATAGAACATTTTAGAGGTGCTAGTAGTGACAGAAAAACATGGTAGCAAGAGGCAGAAGACCTAAGGCTCATTAAAGATTCTGGGGACAGATATGTGAAAAAATTAGGTTATAATTAAGCAAAAGCTATTAGCAGATGTTCATGATTATTTGTAATTAGTTAAATAGCTCCGCAATTCTTAAAAGATGATATTGTGTTAAAGGTAAATTAGTGATTGCTATTTCTCTTCAGCATGTTCACCTACTCTTTAGCCATTTTGCTGTTTTATGTAAGCCAGTGAATTGTACCTGTGATAAAAATACTTGTCGGCTGATGACTTGATCAGTGCACAAGCAGAACCTGTGCTCACTGTATGTCCTCCTGTTGGAGGCTTCACCCCACTAAGGCTTCCTCCCACTAAGCAGTCCCCCCAGAGACATACAGGACATAGCTGCTGTTAGATTTCCCCAGGGACAGTGTGTTCAATGCCATTTGGGTGGTGTCTGGCCCAGCAAAGGAAGAAGGCACGGACCTCCATCCAACACCCTCTCTCTCCAAGCCACATCACTATCTTTTGCCCGTTCTCAACCTCCTTCTGCCTCCATTCTCCTGTAATCTCCAATCAGCCTCCTCTCACTGTCATGTCTTTATGCCTTGCTTCTCCTCATTGCTTCTGTATACCACTCAAAGTGTTCTCCTGCTCTGTACAAGTCCTGTGTCCCAACATCCTGACTTGTACAATGGAAATATTTTCCCCTTGGGCATGGCTGCAATCTCACTGGGAAGCAGTGGGAAGTGACAGCCACCTTTATTAAAAATGGCATGTCCTTCACTGGCATAACGGGCAATGGGATTTTAACTCGGGTACACCCAAGGGTGTGCCGTATTCTCAATTGAATGGGATGGGTAGGCAGGAGGGGGTGCTGTGAGAGGGATGCCAGAATTTTGAGCAGATCCCTCTTTCCTCTATAGAGTTAGCCCAAGCCCAAAGTTCTTAACTATATACAATTTATTGAGTTATAATATACATAATCATAAAACTAAATATCATATACATACATTTACACAGTGAACATTAACCAATAACCAAGGTCAAACCCTAAATAACACCTATTCCTTAATATAGTCCCTGACCCATGGCAAGAGATAGTCCTCCTTCTAATGGGGTCCCTTGGGGGATGTCCAGGAAGCACCAGGGGGCCCTCCCCTTAGGGCCATGACTAGGCAGGGGGCTGCTCACCCAGCCCCTTCTCTGGGTTTGCTCGCCTCAAATGTCTTTCCCCTGTGGTACCCAAGGGCCCAATGACTCACGCTCCCTCAGGTGGTGGTGGTCAGGGCGCAGCTCGATGGGGTCTCCTCTGCTGAAGTGCCTCTCCTGTGCCACTGGGCTGCTCCCCACCCTGTGCCTCCAGGCACCGAGGGCGCAACTCCTCTCAGCTGCTGCACCACTGCTGCTGGCTCCTGGGTGCTGGACTTCATGCTGCAGCACTACTATTTCCCCATGCCCTGGCTCAGCACTGAGGGCTCTCTTAGCACAGGCTGGGCCCTTTAGGCTCTGGCCAGGTGTCCTTATGCCGGGTGGCTAACCCAGTCTTGGCTGCTCCCTGGCTCCACTCCCTCGTGCGCTGCTTGCACACCTCCCTGCCCAGCCGCCTGCTGGGGTTACTCACAATGATGCCTGAGTTGCCCTGCCACGGCTTCCAAGGCTTGGGTCCATATGCCGCCCTGCGCACCATGTGGCCTGTTGGCCCTCTGGAGTTGCAGGCTCAAGCGGAGGGATCGCTCCTCAGCTTTTCTTGGCTCCACTCTTAATTCCTGTGCCGCATCTGCCCCTCGTGCTGGGCATGCAACTCCTTTTATACTCTCCAGGGCTCCGCCCCTGAAGTCTTCTGGACCTGACAGTTTACAGTCTTCAGTCAGGTCCAGGAGAGCTCTTCTCCTTCCCTCAGGAAAGGGGCATGACTTTATTTCTCTTGCTGCTTCTTGATGGGTGGATGGGCGCCACCAATCAAAACAGCAGGATCTCAAGCCTGGGACTTAACCCAAGCTCTGAAAGGTGAGCCTGCTACAGGATCCTTTTGTAGGAAGGAAAATGATGCACTGGAAATCTGTGGGTAGGTCTTCATGAAATAAGTAAAAAAAAAAAAAAAAGAGTTGTGATAAACATACAACAGTGAATGTTTTATGACTTGTCAGGGCAAAGAAGTGCTCTAGCAGACCAGGAGAAACATCCACAGAACCAGTTAGCAGTTCTGAGTGCTGATATTGGTACTAAGTATCAGAAACATTTTGAGGCCAGGATCACCTGTGCCTGAAAACCTGTTCCTTGTGCACTGAGAAACCACAGCTTCTAGCACTAGAAATCACCTGAAAGTGGGATGTATTCACTTATCCTGGGACAAGGAAGGAGGAATAAACTGCCTCTTCAGATTTGGTAAGACACAAGCTTGATGTGACCATGCCAGCATTGGACCTGTCATTCAACCAGTCTGTCCTTGCAGACCCCACTGAGAATAACAAACTGAGATGATAGTGGGATTCCTGTGTTTATATGGGACCTATTTAACTGAAAGAAAGTTTTGCTGCCATATCTTCCTGTTTTCAGTAGTTATTCAGCCTTTTGCTTCCTTGTCAAGACGTGGTGGCGAGCCAAAGAAATCTGGCTTTCCATCCACCATTTAACTCTGACTATTCTCAAAACTTGTTTTGCATTTACAGGTGCATTTTCATAGGGGAAAATTAATTTTTAGGCTATGTGGCTGGGACAGCGTGGGGATTTAAACAAAATTACCATTAGAAATGCTAATGACCCTGATTTCCTAAGGATGAAACCCTGGCCCCACTGGAGTCAGAACAGAACTCCCAGGAGGCCAAAATTTTACACATTCTGTTAAAAAAATGGAAGGAACTATCTCACAACGTTCTCCTTCAGGATCTGCATGAACTTAAATCAACATAGGAACATGTTTATAGCATCATTACCAAAACATCAAATACCTAGAAAAGTATTTTTCTTCATTTGGTAGATGCAGAAGAGGTTAAGTGGTTCTCCCTCCTTTTTGGTTCATAAAGTGAGTATGTCCCCTCCTTTTTCATTTTAAATAGGGAGAATAGGAATCAAAAGTAAAATACCTGATGCGCTGGAAAGCAAACTGCTTGCTTTCTACTTTCTGCCTGCTTACTTTCCCCACCCCTGCTCCATCCCCTCCATCCCTGCCATCATAGTGGTGTGCCACCGCCTCGTGTCTGTAATGCTCTTGGGGCATTCTGGTTGGTTCAGTAATCAATCTGAGTTCTCCAAGAGCATTACAGACAGACAGGCAGACGAACTAAGCCCTACCTTATATTAGAATTTGTGCTCAGTCTTTCTGGGCTCTTAGACCCAAAAACGATCTCCCCTCCTACCCTGGGCTGAAGATGTCATCTATGTACTTGTACATCACAACCCTATTGTGTGGTACAATAGTTAAAAATAGTAAAATCATGTTGCAGCCCCAGGCATGGAAAAACCACTGGCCTGAGCAAGACAGCACATCACCCTCCATCCCCTTTCTGTCCCCCCTTTCCTCCTCCTCCTCCTTTTTCACTTTGCCTTTGTTTCACCTATGCGGGACATGCCGCAGCTCCCCCCTCACCCTATTCCACCATGGTGGATTAACTATACTGTAAAGTAAGCAGTTCTAGCAGGGCAGCAGCCCCTACAAGCCACCTTTTCTTGTCTCGATTCATATAATAAAGCCTTGTGAACTGAATGTGTTTATCTGGTTGTCTGATACAGGAAAAAAGAAAGGACCCATTGAAATTAGATCAAGTCATGTTTTCATCAGTGCTCTCTACATGTGGGTACAACTACCATGGCATGCAATGTGTTATTTGTGATATTGTTCGTCCCAAGAATGGGGGGACTGGAGCAGTCACTGCTCCCCAATGCTTTCCCCAGACTTGGATCAGCCCGATCTTGGGAAGGTGCAAAGAGCAGGGGAGAGAAGATGGTTGCAGGCTGAATGCTCCCTCTCCTGGAATCATTTCTGGTAGTGGAAGTTTTCATTATGGCCAGTATGTGGCCATAGACAATGTTTATGTATCGTATGCAGTCTGTATATTTTCAGCATTTAGCCTGAAAGTAGGAGCACAAAAATCATAACGTGCTTCTGATTCTGTGTTCTTAGAGGCTGCTGTTTTGGAGAGGAATCCCCTTAGACTGCTCATACCATAACAGTCTTTGCACTTCTGTCTCTCAGCCATTGGTGAAGACCTCTCCCTTGTTCTCACAGAGCAGATGTCATGCTTAATACACAAAGCAAGTGGCTGCAAGGCAGACATCATTTTAGTCTTGTTATTAGGCAATTTCATCTCCTCTTCAGTCTTAGGGAAGAAACCTAAACACCATCGCTGCCCATTACTGTCTTCCATTCTTCCACAGCCATGAGTTACAAGAGATTTTAGCATCATGGACATTCCCAGACCACCCTATGCATGAGGGCAGGGGGAGGGGAAAGAGAAGAATCCTGAACTTCTAAGAAGACTGACTGAAGCCAAAAGTATACTCAGATAATATGCTTGCTCAGGATGGATCTGGAACTGGAAGCAGGGAAATTTGCATGGGGGTTGTATTGTTTTGTCTGGACATAGATATCTCTTCAGCTATCTAAAGTAAACAGTGGTTGGGTTTAGGACACTTTGTAAAGCCAGTATCTGCTCCCACCACCTCACTCAAGAGGTGAAATGGAAGCCAGAGGGCTAAATCATATTTCCAGTTACACCACATAACCCCAGTTTTTGGTACCTACACACAGTTGACAATTTAGGTGTGAGCATGCAAGCATATATATGCCCATTCAGAGGCAAACAAGGTTCTTTGGGTAAATATGATGTATTTGATTAGATCAACTAAATACTTGGAAAAATTGTCCTTTGGAAGCTTTCAGGCACAAACACCCTTTTTCAGGCAGGGAGAGTCTGCTGTTGTCTTGTGTTCTCCTGGGTGGAATAGAAGCCAATATGCAAAAATGCAGGTCTGTGAAAATACAAATGTGTGGCAGTGAAGATTGGAGGCCATGGGAGACAATAGATGTGAGACAGGTGTGGGGGGGAAGAAGGAATGGTGACCTGTAGGCCTGTGCAAGTTAGCAGCGATCTGATCCAGCTTCGGATCTGGCCACTTCGTATGGCCGTGATCCGATCCACAGCTCCGGACCGGGTTTCTGCCTTGATTTGGCCGAAGCAGCTCCAAAGCCTCGGAGCCGCCTCGGAGATCCGGCCATAGAGTATAATGGGGAATCAATGAAATATCTATAACTTTGTTGTTTTCTGTCCAATTTGGATGACACATGCAAGAATGGTAGACTCTGCTGAGAGCATGAAACCTGCCAAGTTTCAAGAATATCGGTGCAGGGGTTTTGGGGAAACTGTACCCTAAATTCTTGAAAGCCAAACTCATGTCACGGCTGTGTGTTACAACACAGGGGGGTCAAAACTGCAGGACTGGTAGCTCTTTCTCAGGCCACAAAGCCTGCCAGGTTTTAAGGAGATAGGTGCAGGGGTTTGGGGGTAACTGCACCTCAAGCTGTGGACAAGCAAAACTCGTGCCATGGGTGACACTGCATGTGCTAAGGCACAGCAGGGTGACAGCTGCAGGGATGGTGGCCCCTGCTGTGACGCCTGCCAGGTGTCGAGGAGATCGGTGCAGGGGGGTTCTGGGGCCCTGCATCCCTAGCTGCTGACAGGTAAAACTCGTGCCAAGACTGTCTCTGTCTTGGGCCAGTTGATTGTCTGTATTGATTCTTTCCTCTCCTTAGCCTGGTTTTGTAGGTGCTATTGATGCTCATTAAGTCATTATGTAGTAGCTAGATCCTGTGTATTGAGCTGGTCCCTGAGTCCCTGGTTCCTGAGTGAATCACGATTGATTGGTAACTGGGAACACAGCAGCTTAGCAGTGAGGCCTGCAGTAGTGTCTCCTCTCCCCACCCCAAGACAGACACAGTCAGTCCCACAGCACCCATGGCAAGAGTTTTGCTTGTCTGCAGCTTGTGGTGCAGTTCCCCCCAAACCCCTGCACCGATCTCCTTGAAACTTGGCAGACTTTGTGGCCTCAGCAAGAGCTACCAGCCCTGCAGTTTTGACTCCCCTGTGTTGTAACACATAGATGTGACAGCAGTTTTGCTCTCAATAATTTGGGGTACAGTTGCCCCAAAACCCCTGCACCAATCTTCTTGAAACTTGGCATGCATTGTAGCCTCAGTAAGCGCTACCACCCTGGCAGTTTTCACCCCACTATGTTGTAACACCTAGATGTGACATGAGTTTGGCTTTCAAGAATTTGGGGTGCTGTTTCCCCCAAACCCCTGCACCGATTGTCTTGAAACTTGGCAGACTTTATGCTCTCTGAAGAGTCTACCACTTCTGAAAAATTAATCTAAATCAGACAAAAAACAACAAAGTTATAGATATTTTATTGTTCCCCATTATACCCTATGGCCAAATCTCCGAGGCAGCTCTGAAGCTCTTTGGAAACTCCGAACCGCTTCGGGAAGCCGAACAAGGCAGCGCGTCAACCTGGATGTGCTGCTTCGGACCCTGAAGCATCGGAAGCTTCTCCGGATCTGAAGCTCTGTCCGAAGCCTCGCACAGCCCTAGTGACCTGGTGATAGAATGTAGCTGGTAAAATGTAGAGAGGTTATCTGGGGTTATCGGATGTCAGGCAGGTTATAATATGCCATAAATCCAATGTCTATATTTAGTCTATGATTTTTTTTGTATCCAGTAGATTTATGAAGTGAAGTTCGTAGGCTCATCTACAAAAGGTGTTTTGTAAATTCCGTTTGAGGATTAGAACTGAGAGATCGGAGACACAGTGGTGCACACATCATAGAGATATTTCCTGCCCAGGTGGCTATGCCACAAAATAGGATCACCCATGTGTATGTAAGGCCAAATAAAGCCCTAATGTTTAGTTGGGGTAAAACCCCATGTCTATTTGGCAAGTGGGGGAGGCAGAGGAACATAAATAGGTACCTACCTGACTTGAAGAGAAAGAAAGCAATTTTTGAGGCTTGGTTGTGACCCAAACAGCTGATTTCATGGTCATTTTGCACAGATTGGCAGAGGGGCCCAGAGGGTGGAGAAATGAAGGGGTGGCCACCATCTTGACTGGTGGCTGCTCTTCATGTGGCCCCATCCCTTGGTGCTGATTTCCAGAGAAGTACGAGGGGGAAGCCACTATTTTGGCAGCTGTCCTTCATGCTACCCTGCCAGCTGGTGCCTACCCCTTCCATTGCTGGCTCCCACTGGAGAGACAGCATTTTATTTTTATTAAAGTTTTTTTTTTTTGGTTGATTTCCTGGGTAATCACAGCCAATGCCATTTTTTGCAGTTTCCACAAAAATCATGAAACTGGGATTTAAGTATGTCCCTAACCATAGGATCATAGAAAAGCAGGGCTAAAAGGGACGTCCTAAAGTCATCTAGTTTAGCCCCCTGCTGAAGGCAGGATCACCCCTGCCAAGTGCCTGTCTAACGTGGTTTTGAAAGTTTCCAAGGATGGAGATTCCACAACTTCTCTAGGTAGCCTGTTCCAATGCCTGATCACCCTCATAAGGATACCACAGCCAAGTAGTCTACTAATTAGGGCACTTATCCAGAATATGGGAGACCTGGGTTGTAGGCCTTCCTCATGCAGTAGGGGTTTGAACCTGCATTTCCTGCTGTCCAGCAGTGTTCCAGATGTCAGGGCACAGACTACAGCTGTCAGGGCACAACACTTTGGTGTTGGCCCACTGGATGGTGAAGAGGAAGAGACATGGGGCCAAGAGGAAAAGGATTAGCTGGAGGGTAGGGGTCTCTGTGAGATGGATTTCATAGATTTCATAGACATTAGGGCTGGAAGGGACCTCGGAAGATCATTGAGTCCAGCCCCCTGCCCAAAGGGCAGGAAGTCAGCCGGGTTCATAGGATCCCAGCAAGATGAGCATCCAGTTTGCTCTTAAAGGTGTTCGATGTAGGCGCTTGAACCACCTCCGGTGGCAGGCTGTTCCAGACCTTGGGGGCTCGGACAGTAAAGAAATTCTTCCTTATGTCCAGCCTGAAACGGTCTTGTAGTACTTTATGACCATTTGACCTAGTCGTCATCCCTTGGGGCGCTCTGGTGAACAAATGTTCCCCCAGATACTGGTGGTCACCCCTGATAAACTTGTAGGTGGCCATCAGATCACCCCTGAGCCTGCGCTTTTCCAGGTTAAAGAGCCCCAGGGCGCTCAGCCTGTCATCAGGGTCTGCTTCCCTGACCTCTGATCATGCGCGTGGCTCTTCTCTGGACTCTCTCAAGCTTCTCCACATCCTTTTTGAATTGTGGAGCCCAAAACTGGGCGCAGTACTCCAGCTGCAGCCTCACTAAGGCCGAGTACAAAGGGAGAATGACGTCTCGGGATTTGCTTGAGAAGCATCTATGGATGCAAGCCAGCGTTTTGGTCGCTTTACTAGCCGCAGCATTGCACTGCAGGCTCATGTTCATCTTGTGGTCAGTGATGACCCCTCAAGAAAGTCTCTTTCTTGAATAGTGTTGGCCAACATACCACTGCCGAGCCTATAAGGATGCTGCGGGTTTTTCTTCCCAAGGTGGAGACCTTGCATTTATCGGCGTTGAACACCATCAGATTCTCATCTGCCCACTTGCTGAGCCTGTCCAGGTCAGCCTGGATCACCTGCCTGTCTTCTGGTGTGGATGGGTTTCACCAAAGTTTGGTGTCATCGGCGAACTTGGCCAGTCCGCTTCTGACTCCAGTGTCCACATCATTAATGAAGATGTTGAACAGTATGGGTCCAAGGACAGAGCCTTGGGGGACACCACTGGTCACAGGACACCATGATGAGTGACTTCCATCTGCTTTTGCCTATTTATACTAGTCAATCGGTGCCATTAGCTTAATGGGCTTCCTCAGGATACCCTGCAGTACAGCCTTCCCTCTGGGTCCGACCCCGGAGCCAGTTTTCCAGCCAGTGGATTGTGGAGGACCCAAGGCGACAATTGGCCAGTTTCTCTAAGAGGTGATTATGGGAAACCAGGTCCTTGATATACTGTCCTTGAAACAAGGTGGCCCTGGGTTCTAGTCCAAGGCTCTGGCTCCTAGTGAAGCAGGAGCTAATCTGGTACTTTTTATCCATTGCCAGTTTCTAAGAAGGCATAGATTCAAACCTTCTCCAAATAAGGGAGGGCCTACAACTCAAGTTTTACTGAGCAAGTGCCTTAACCACAAGGCCTTTGTGGTAACCACAGGAGGGGTTTTCTCCCCCATTTTATTTCCAGTATGAACATGTATAGGGTGATTCAGTTCATCACAGAGTGAAGCAGAATCCCAAACTGTGTGTGTGTGCTGAAAAAAGTAGTTTGGTGACTGCGTAGGAGCCATTTTGGTGTGTAGAGTGGAATAGGATTTAGCCCCAAGTGTCAACAAGAGGGAACTTTGGGAAAGAG
>NW_005841922.1:3023615-3067947 GCF_000455745.1 Alligator sinensis
ATACTGAGGAGTCCTCAGCAGCTGGGACTAATCACAGGGCTTAAGCTGTCAAAAGGGGACACCAGCAGACCCAATGTTAGATGCATGATCCAGACTCTATTCATTACCAGCAAGCTCACAAGCACATGAGTCCAGCATGATGACCCAAAAATAGCAGCCTGGTCTGTGTCCAACATGGGCAGCTTTACACACATTTTGCATACAGCTTGTCTCTTGGGCCACAAATCAGTCCCTTTAGATGTTCTTAATTAAAAAATCTATCACATTTCTGCATATGCAAATGTGGTAGTCAGTTGCCAGATTTCTGTGGTTAGGAGCTATGTTTGCAGAGCAGGAGGCTGTCTGGATAGTGCCTAATGATTCATTGTCTGAGGAGGGGGAGTTGGATTTTCTGCAGGTTTAACATTGGTGCATAGCTTGTTCAATGTTGACTTAGACTAGCACAGCCCCACAGACGGGCCTGCTTAATCCCTACAGAATGTGGCTTAAATCCTGATGAATGATCATGCTAAAGATTTAAGAAATAACTAAACATAAAAGCAAAGTATCTGAATGATGCCTGGATAATTTGCACGCACACCTACTAAAAAAAACACCTTTTTTCCCCCAAAGAAATGGTATGTGAATGTATTCATCTGTAGGAACAAAACCAGGAATTTCCTCATTCGAGAGATGTATGCGCTAATTTTGATTTAATTTGTAAGCATCATCACTTAAACATCTGGTACAGAGGAGTTTGATATCATTTTATTATTATGCTTATTTAAAAAAAAACCAACAAAGTAAAATAGCATATAGCAATACATTTCAATCAATGTCTGCTGTCCCCTGGTAAGTGTTTTGTGAAAAAAATTATGTAAGTTAGCTCTGGTAGATGGCTTTAATTATTTTAAATAGATTATTAATGCATGACTTTTCTGAAAGTGCTAACAAAATGCATCTGGCAAAAAAGAAATCATTCTTATGAAAGATGGCTGGCACTTCAGGTTGTCTAAGGATAATGCAGTTAGGGTCAACAAGCTGTTGTGTGGCCTTGTTCTCTAGGCTATCAGTTTCCTGCTACTCACATGAAAGTGAGAGGTATTTTCTGCCTGTTAAAAATATAAGACTTTAAGTATCCCCAAAATTCTTCTTGGAAGAGCTGCACAGAGCCTTTTTATGATTTAAAAACATGCCAAATCAATTTCTCAGCATCCACATAGTTTGTGCAGGCCCTAAGACTGGCTTTAGAACAATTACCTTTATCTTAGATATCTCACTGTCGTGGAGATAGCCAGCGTCCATCTCATGGTATCCAACTATTGATCCACTAGCACAGGGGTGGCCAACTTTTGGCGCATGTGCCACAAGTAGCATGGGCAGAATCTGTGAGTGGCACACAGTGGTTCACAGAGGGGGCAGGCAACAGAGTGGCAGATGGGGCAGACAGCACAGGGCAGGAAGATGACAGCAGAGCAGCAGATTGGGTAGAGGGCACAAGGCAGGAAGCAGAGCATCAGATCAGGCAGGGAAAGGGGATCAGTGGCACTCAAGAAGGGTGTGGGGCTAATTTATGGCATGCCTGCAAAAAAATTGTCGTCCCCTCTCCCCACCAGGCCAACAGGTATGATTGATGCATGAAAACCAATGCCAAGGTATGAAAGTATGGTGAAATACAAGGGTTACACTAACTGAAACAGGTACTTTTTAAACAGTGGGAATCCAATCTCAGAGAAGCCTTTCAGTGCACACTGCCCCAGTTGTGAGTGAGTGTGATTTTCAAGAACGGTGCAGAACAGTTTGGGCAGTTTGGGTGGTGGGGAGATTGGCAAAAATGTGGGCAGGCAGGTTGGTATTCATGCTGGCCCAGGGTTTGGGTCACAGCTTGTAGGGTGGGTGAAGAAGTAAAAGGTGTTGTTAAATGCCAGGATTTTTTATTTCTTGCTTTTGCAGTTCTGTGTTGGGTATGGACTAGACTTCATGTGCACACAATGCAGCCTTTTGTGTACAAATGAAATATAGAGGGCCAGATCCTTTGGTCTGCTTTTGCCTATTTATACTAGTCAATCGGTGCCATTAGCTTAATGGGCTTCCTCAGGATACCCTGCAGTACAGCCTTCCCTCAGGGGCAAACAGCAAGCAGCAATTTGAGAACGGATCAAAAGCAACACAAATACAATGAACCCATGGGTTCAAAAAACGGGCCTTGATATTTTTACATACAATGAAAATACCTAGAGTTTATGTGAGACAAGATTACAACAGGCATAAATTCTTTTGCTTCAGCTAGCCATTAGCTGGTGTGGCCTAGGAACAGATTTGTGCTAGATGTTGGGTACTCTAATTATTCAGGACAGTGGCAGGGGGGCATAGTTTGCAACTTCCCCTGAGGCATCTGCCATTGCAAAATGCAGGATGCTGTTTTAAAACATATGTGGGTCTGATTCAGTACAGCAATTTTATGCTCAGAGTAAATACTGTGAGCAGAAAAATACCAGTGAATAAGTAATTCCTGTCTTCTGTTTATTATTCTTCACTTGATGACTGCATAGACTTCTGAATAGAAGTAATGCAAGCCATGCAGCTGCTCAGCATCAGGACACACCCTCCTTGGGGAATAAGATTCATTACTTACTACTCATACACAGATCTGCAGAACAGCCTTATCCATAAGATGAGAGACACAAAAATGCAGTTACTTTCAGAATGTTTTGTCTCAGCTGCTTCAGTTGCTGAGTTTTCCCATTGACAAGGACCACCCACCCCATGCCTACAAAATGGTGGGTTTGATCCTCATTTAACATCACCAGGGTGATCTTGTTGACTGTGATATCACTAGTCTTGATTTCTAATGTTCTAATTGAGGGGGGAAATCAGGCCCCCTGGATGTTGTCTTTCTTTGAAAAGAATAAATGACCAGATAGTTCAGTTAGCAGGTTTTCCTTATCTTTTAAACATCAACAAGAACCAATTAATTAAATGTTAAATTAACACAATCTAAGAAAAACCTGCTATCAATCTAGCCAGCAATGAGAGGAAGACAAATTACAGGGGTCTCCTTGTCCACTGCTGATGAGAATATCTTGTCCAACAAGGAACTCCCAGTAGAGACCAAAAGAAGCAGCTGTTTAGGAGAGCTGCAGAAAACAAGAAAGAGCAGAATATTATGGGCCAGGTTACGATCTCCCTTTCACTAACTTAATTCCTTGGAAATTAATTGTTGATACCCGGTGTCTTTATGAGTTCTTCTCCCTTTCCGAACTGCCCAGACTCCAAGCACCTTAAATACATGCTTAACTTTAGCTTTGATGTCCTGTGGATAAAGTATTTTGCTATCTCAGGAGCATACAATAGTGTTTTTGCTCACCAGGGTCTTGTGATTGTTCTAACAGCTCACGGATGTTTGTAGACTGCTCACAGTTTTACTTGAGAGGCAAGGGCTTTTGTGGGTGCTGTCTGTTATTGGACCAAATGTATTGTGCGGGTAAAATTGGAAAAGCTTTCAAATGCAAGCCATTCTTCATCAGGTCTTGCGAGAAATGTTGCCAGTCCCTCTTGCTCACAAAGAAAGAGCATGATTCTGATCTACTAGCCTTTCACCTGAGTGACTTCATTGACTTCATGAATTTACTTCTGTGTAAGATCCATGAGTTTAGATTTCAGGAAAATAATAGAGAGAAAATATAAAATAATTCGTTGTAAAAAGCAATTTGATGGTCTGTGGCCAGAAACTAATAAACTCCACAACAGGTTAGTATTTGTAAATATAAATACTATCCTGCTGTGGAGTTTTTTCATGCACAGCAGCACATGTCTAGACACTGTTCCAGCTGGCTGGGGCACAAGGGGGCTTCAGTATGGGGATTGCCTATCAGCGAGCCCCACACCAGAGCATTATGTGCCAACCAGCCCCTCCATAGCACGTTAAGCCAGGTTTGAGCAGCCCCAGATTGGCAGGCTGTCCTCCTCTGGGTTCCCTGCTAGCTAGGGCTGCTCTCAATATGAGACCTGGCTCAATATGCTAGAGTTGCAGGCACGTGTGTAAATGCAGTGCCCGGAAGCAATTGTGTAGTATTACTTTGCATGTGTAAGCGTGCCCCTTGTGGTTGTTTTTATTCATAGATTTCATAGACATTAAGACTGGAAGGGACCTTGTAAGATCATTGGGTCCAGTCCCCTGCCCAAGGGGCAGGAAGTCAGCTAGGGTCAAAGGATCCCAGCAAGATAGGCATCCAAATGTTTCTTGAAAGTGCTTGCACCACCTCTGGGGGGAGTCCATTACAGGCCTTGGGGGCTCAGACAGTAAAGAAGCTTTTCCTTATGTCCAACCTAAAATGGTAATTTAGGAATTTGTGACTGTTGGACCTTGTCTTTCTTTGGGGCACTGTGGTGAACAGGTGTTTCCCTCCCCCCAGATCCTGATGCACACCCCTTATGTACTTATAGGCTGCCACCAAGTCACCCCTGAGACTATGCTTCTCCAGGCTGAAAAGTCCCATGGCTCTCAGCCTGTCTTCATAAGGCCTGATCTCTTGCCCTCTGATCATGCATATGGCCCTCCTCTGGACTCTTTCAAGCTTCTCCACATCCTTCCTGAATTGTGAAGCCCAGGATTGGATGCAGTACTCCAGCTGCGGCCTCACCAAGGCTGAGTACAGCAGGAGGATGACATCCTGGGTCTTGCTCAAGATGCATTGGTAGATGCAAGCCGGAGTTTTGTTCGCTTTGCTGGCTGCGGTATCTCATTGGTGGCTCATGTTCATCTTGTGGTCAGTCATGACCCCCAAGTCTCTTTTGGTTATGGTACTAGTGAGTGTAGTACTGCTGAGCCAATAAGTGTGATGTGGGTTTTTTCCCCCCCTGAGGTGGAGCACCTTGCATTTCTCCATATTGAATGCCATCAGGTTTTCATCTGCCCACCTTGCGAGCCTATCGAGGTCTGCCTGGATCGCCAGCCTATCCTCAAGTGTGGAGACTCTGCCCCATAGTTTGGTGTCATCAGCGAACTTCACCAGTCCGTTTCTGACACCAGAGTCCAGATCATTTATAAAGACATTAAAGAGTACAGGTCTGAGAACGGAGCCTTGGGGGACACCACTCGTCACTGCATGCCATGTTGATTTGGTTCTGTCAACTACCTCTCTCTGGATCCGACCTCGGAGCCAGTTCCCCAGCCATCAGACTGTAGGGTAGTCGAGGCTACAGTTCCCCAATTCCTCCATGAGAACATCATGGGATACCAGGTCAAAGGCTTTTTAAAGTCCAAATATATGATATCAAACTCTTCCCCTTTGTCCAGGGGATGCGTCACCTGGTCATAGAAGAAAATGAGATTGGTCAGGCAAGACCTACCTGCAACAAACCCGTACTGGCTATCCCTCAGAATGTTGCCTTCTGTTAGCCTGTCAAGAATGGTTTCTTTGATAATTTTTTCCGAGATCTTTCCAGGGATAGAGATCAAACTGGTTGGCCTATAGTTTCCCAGATCTTCCTTCCTCCCTCTCTTGAAGATAGGCACCACATTGGGCCTCTTCCAATTTTCAGGTACTTTTCCTGAGCACCATGAGTTCTCAAATATCCTTGCCAGTGGCCATGCTATGGTGTCTTCCAGTTCCTTTAGCACTCTTGGGTGCAATCAATGGACCAGATAATTTGTGGGTTACCTCTCAAGGTGTTCCTTCACAAGATCTACACCAATGGTGGGTGTATATTCACCCGACCCTGGTCATTCCATATCTTGTCATTCCATATCTTGTCAGGCAGGGTGGTCTCTTTGGTCTGGTGAAAGACCGATGCAAAGTAATCATTAAGCAGATTGGCTTTTTCCTGGGTGTTGGTTCTCATCTGCTCCATTTGGTGTAGTCGGGGTCCCTTGTGCCCTTGATTTTTTTTTTCCAACTTCCCACATATCTGAAGAAGGACTTTTTATTGTCCTTGATTCATGTAGCCAGTTGGAGTTTGGTTACAGCTTTGCTTTCCTTGTTTGCTCCCTACAGGTGCAGACCAGTGCAGAAAACTCCTCCTTAGTGGTGTTTCCTGTCTTCCATCCTTTCTAAGCTTCTCTTTTTAGATGTAGGAGGTCCGTGAGTTCTCTGTTGATCCCCTTTACTACCTTTCTTACAGGCTGGAATGGACTTCCCTTGTGCTTCTAGGATTGCTTCCTTAAGGAGTGACCACTCATCATGAACTCCCCTCCCTGTCAAATCATGGCCTCTCAGGGCCTCAACAACAAGCCTCCTGAGCTTATGAAAGTTGGCTTTCCTAAAGTTGAAGACTTCTGCATTGCTGACTGACTTGCTAGCTTTGCGATGGATAGTAAAGGTGATCAGCTTGTGGTCACTATCACCCAGCTTCCCTTTCATTCTTAGGTCGCTGACTAGATCATCCTCCTTTGGCCAGTACCAGGTCCAGCAGTGCCTTACCTCTTGTTGGCCCATAAACTTCTTGAGACAGGTAGAGCTCACCAATGCATGTGAGGAAGCTTTGTGACCGATCGGATTTGGCTGAGTGCTCTTCCCATGAGATGCCTGGGTAGTTGAAGTCTCTCATGACAACCATGCACTGAGAGCATGCAACCTCAGCCAGTTCTCTAGTGAATTCATGGTCAAGCTCGCGTTCCTGATTTGGAGGTCTGTAGTAGACTCCTACAATTGTATCCCCTTCACCATGTTCCCCTTGTATTCCAACCCAAAGGGTCTCCAGTCATCCTCCTTGGGTGCCAATCTTCGCTTGTAGGGAAGTGTACTGCTCCTTCACATAGAGAGCTGTACTCCCACCCCTTTTATCAGCAAATCTTTCCTGTACAGGGTATAGCCATCTATACCCATGGTCCAGTCATAGAAGGAGTCCCGCCAGGTCTCTGTTATCCATATGAGACTGTAGTAATTTCTGTGTAACAGAAGGACCAGTTCCTCCTGTTTATTCCCCAAGCTCCTGGCATTCCTATGCTCTTGGATAACAAATGTATCCAGTGTTTTGCAAATCTTGTGTATTACATTGGTTTAAAAAAAAAATCTTAGCTGGAAGCCTGGATGGCTAATTGCAAATGATAGGAAATCATTTATTACAATTAAAACACAGTTAGTCTTTTGTGTGGTTTAGCTGTGTAGGCATCATGTGCTCATGCTAGTGTGCACTCCTAAGTGTCTCATGGGAAAAGCCGTATTTGGAAAACCCTTTCCCCCAAGTATAGATCTTACCACAGGATGAACTACAGCACAACACTGTTTATTTCGGAGCTCAGAAAATGTGCTGCTGCCTTTCCATTCTTGAGCTCACTCATTTCATTATTAACTAGGGATGCCTCCAAGCTAGCAGAGACCTTCATAAAACACCTCTTGTAAACAAGCTGTAGTTAAAAGTTCTACTTGGAGACAGTCTTCCTTTCCAACAACATTGCCTGAACACATTTGTTATTGCTTCCTTTTTTTAAACACTCATATAAAGAGCACTTGACCTATGGGTCCAAGCTACTATTAATAAAAGGTTAAAATAATAATTTTGGATTACTTTTTCATCAGTGATTTCAAAGATGGAGAGCAACAAAATAAGGTCACATTTGCCCAGCATTACATGTCATGTCAAAACAGATATAATGACACCCTCTGTCATAAATTCACTTGCATAATGTAATGGTAGAAGTGATAAATGAACCAAAATAGAATAGAAGAAATAAGTCAAATGAGCTTTAGTTAAATGGTCCCCACCACCATTTTGAAGCACATGTCACTGTATTCACAAGGAGCCGCTCTAAGAGAAAAAATATTTTCTTTTTCTGTTTTACCCTATGGAGTAGGAAAAACCAATAACATTGTTTCAGGTCAACCCAAAATGTTTTGTTAAACCAAAAATTTAATATTTCATCTTTTAATTATTTAATCCTTTCTTTAACCATTTTTTTCCAGCTGAAAATATTTGTGAAATGTGGCCTAATTTGCAAATAATTTTGGTCCCTGCAAAACTGCATTACTTGGGGAATCTAATACTTGCCAAAAATATTTTGCCTAGCTTTACCATTGGCCAAAAATATTTTGCCCCTGCTTTACAGGATGGGGAGTACATGTAGAAATAAAAAAGAGCCTGCGGTAAATACTCAGTACTTTTCTGTATCTTCAGTTTCTCATCATGCCAAGTCCAAAAGTCAGAGCAATTCCAGAAAGAACCCCGAGGGAACCTTTCTAATCTAACAAAGTAGCTAAACTGTCATCACTCTAAATTTAGGAAATAATCATAAACTCAAGTGTAAAAAAGAAAGGCACACATTTTAAAACACACACTTTTAAAGAGCATTAGAATGAATCTACTCTCCAAGTGAACAGTGTAGGCCTTAGAACTTTGCTGAAAAATTCCTCATGGATTTACAAGTTGCTGTAAGTCCCCCAGGAGATGGATTTTGAGCTAGAAACCCGTCCTAGGTACACAGATCTAAGACATGTAGTGAACATTTGGAAGCTGACATCTTTCCACAACAAAGACACTTCTGATACTGAAAACCAGACCTATCTGGCTTTCTATCCCCTGTGTTAAATCACACTTAGTGTAGACTTAAACACAGGTTAATAGTGCTGACTTTTGGAAGAGGAAAACTTTGGAATATATTTCAGAAGTAAGAATTAAATGCAATAAATCTGAATTTAAGAAACTTGGGAGTATTTGCTTGTCTCTTTTGCTGTGCAAAGGTCTGTAGAAGTGACTGAATGTTCATTAATCTTCTTAATTCATTTAGTAATGTTATTTTTCTCCTCTGCAGGAGTCCCCTGTGGTTCAGTGGTAGGATCCTTGTCTGCCACACAAGACACCCGAATTCAATTCTCAGATGCTTATACAACTGCAACCCTGGAGGCACCAAATGTCTGGACTCAGTCTGGTCTTTGGATTCTGTCTCAGTGGCCTAAAGCAGGGATGGAAGGTCTGGGCAGCCTCTACTCCTCCAAAATGCCTGCCTTGCATATGCTTTGACAGGGCTGGATTAACCCTTTAGTGGGCCCTAGGCAAACAAACTTGTGGGCCCTGGGCCAGTTGAGGCCCCCTCCCTACCCCGGCGCTGCCACCCACAGGGAGTGGCGCTTGGAGCTGCCACTAGGAAGCTTCTGCTGTGGCAGCGAAGCCAGCGGAGCAGAGGGAAGGGGAGGGGAAGGGAGGTGGACTGGGCTATTTGCTCTGCCGCTGCGGAAGTAAGGACTGGAGCCCCCTGCAGCTCAGAGCCCTAGGCATGTGACTAGTTTGCATTAATCCAGCCCTATGTGTTGAAGGTCTGGGTGACCTGTCATGCATATACCATGATCCGGAAGGATTGACGGTTGCTTAACCATATTTATCCTCTGCTTATTACAGTGTCCAAGATGATTGCAAATTGTTATCATGAAATATGCATAGATCATCTGATATGAATTCCTCTTAGAAAGCACGGGCCATTTTAAAAGTGAGGGCTTAATCTGCCTTAATTTCTCACACTGAACAGTAACCTTGGGCCAGTTCCCAAAGTCTAAAAGTCAATGAGAATCTTTCTGTTGATTTAGTGGGCTTTTGAGGGGTCTTATTTTGTTCATGCTGTCCTTGATTAAAGTTGGGTTACTTGTGAAGCAAATAAACATAAAGGAAACAGAAGTGGACATTTGGTTAACGCTTTTAAAAAGTTCCTAATATACTCTCATATCCCTTGGTATTGCTGAAAACAGTTGAACATACTACCTCACTGATACTGTTTGGTTGGAACAAACACATCTTAAAATGTCCATGCTTTAATAGGTTTATCATTTTTTATGTAATTTGCATTGTTTTCCTTCTCCTTCCCGCACTTCTTTGTATTCAATTCGGGTATCGTAGGCTGTGAAGTAGGTGTGAATGTTTTATTGTGATATATAACACACAGGGTTATTTTTTCAGCTGACAAGGCATTGCCTTCTTGGTTTAACATTTTACCTAGACCTACAGAGAACTTTTTGCTACATCAACAAACTCAGGTGAATAGGTTGGCAAAACTTTCCAGTTTCTGTCTTATACCTAGGAAGCTAATCTTTCTGGGAAAGCCTGAACTCCTTCAGTAAGGTTTGCTGCAAAGAGGGAGCCTGAAGAACATGTGAAAACTGGAGTTTCAGACTCAGTGTGAAATGTAAATGTTTGCCTGTGTAGCATCCAACCTACAGTAGCCACAGAGCTGAGATGTGATATTCTGAATTTGAGCTCTAGATGAAAACTGCTGTGTTTGTGACACAAGTGCAAAAGAGTTACTGGCCTTTTAGAAGTCAATGGGTATGCTTCCATATCAGTGCAGCAACACCTTGCCCCCCGCCAAAGATTAGGGTCAACTTTACTTTTTTAAACAAGGGGAAGGAATGTTTTTGTTTGGCTTTGCTTTTTATTTATATTTGTTACCAATAATCTGCTCTTTTAAAAGACTCCTACACCGTCCCTTTACTGTGATCCCTATTCTGTGTATTTAGCCTTTATGGAAGTAATCTGTGTTAATTAAACCACTGAAGAATAGGAAGAAAACAGTCAAATTATTTTTTTTAAAAGATTGGTCCTTTTTTGGTTGCCTCTGTTTTTGGTTGTTTAATCTGAGGCACCTTTAAAGGCCTAATTATCAGGTGGCAGAGGGTTTCCTCTCCACTCTTTGGAAATCATTTGAAGGGTGTCTCAAATTAGGTCCTTGGAAGCTAAGACATTTAAAAGCACTAATCAGTTTTTTAAATTTTGATCAAAGTTTCTGAAAATATTTTAGATCAACAGAGGTGTTTTGACATGTTGAAATTATGGGTATTACTCTATTTCTGCCACTAATGGTGACTTTGTCTGAGTATCTGGCCCAAGGATGGGCAAAACACAGTCTGTGGCAAAGGATTTTATATGGCCCATGGTGCATCCTTAACCCCTGCCTGCTTGGCTCACGCGTGAGGGACAGCCCAAGCCATGGCACATACAACCAGTACTTCTGCCCCTGGGTGCACAATGAGGGCTGGGGTGGCATGGTGGCTGGACTCCACTTCCCAGCAGTCCCATGAGCAATGGCTCTTTCCAGCTGTGGCCACTAGTGTCGCCACTGGACCTGGGCACCCCAGCTCATCTACCCGACATCCACTGCTGAGGGTGCTGGGTGGAGCAGGGTCTCAATTGAGACTGGCCTGGGACCCATGCAGGCAGTGCACGCCCAACTGGGTAGATGGGATGGGGCTGCAAGCAGGCGGGGAGTGGTATCCAGGAGTGGGGTGGGTGGGTGGGGCTGGGGCCAGGATCTTGTGGTGGTGACAGTGTGGGGCCAGGGCCTGGAGCAGAGCCACAATCCACTGCCTGCCTATGCCTGCGATGGGCCCTGGTTCTGCAGGCAGGGGTGTGCTTGGCCCCAGCCCTGTGCTGTTACCACTTCAAGATCCCAGTCCCAGCCCCACTCGCCTCCTTCAGCTCCCAGACTCAGCTCCTCACCAGCCTATGGCCCCATCCCATTCGCCTGGCTGAGTGAGCATGCCTTGCTCACATAGATCCCAGGCCAGTCTCCATAGATCCAGGATCACCAGCTGGTGACAGTGCGGGGCAAGGGCCTTGGGCAGCTCCACTTAGGGAGTTTTGTTAGGTTGTTGTGGGCATGGGGCAGGGGATGCCAACCCAGCCTGGGCTGGCAAATGTATGTGTGTGGGGGGGTGTCCTGACCCAGCCCACAACAGCTTACAAAAACTCTCTAAATGGCTCTCTAACCCAAATAATTGTCCACCCCTGATCTAGCCAAATCAACAATGGGAAAGAAAGGACTTTGTCGAGTATCTGATCTATTGAGGGGCCATTTCAATCAAGGAACTTATTCTATAAGGAAAATTGAGCTGGCGTTCAGCCAGAATGCTGGAATGTCCCTGGAGAGTCGGTGCCGTTCATTGCCGCTGCAGGGCTCTCTTAATATCTGTACAGCATCTTTATTATTTCCAGAATGTCATGCAAGAGGCAGGTGTCATCATCCTTTTATGAGCTATTTTGATGATGCACTTTTCCTTGCTGTTTGTGCATAGAGCTGCTGTTATAAGGATGATGAAAGAAAATCAATATGCAGTGTGATTTCATATTGTACATCCATACAGCAATAAGAATTGCATAGGCTTCGCATAATATGAGAGGGTGTGTTGTTGCCCCCTTCCTTTGCGATATTGTGGTCCTATTGTTAATGTAAGGTTGCCAAGTTAGATGCAGTATGTTTTAGCTGGATGCAGGCTCTGGACAACAGTTGTTTGACAATAAACTTTGTTTTCAGTGCCTGGCCTGGGCATAGTTGGAGGTTGTAATCTTGTGACACAGATTTTAGACATTCCTCCAGGCTGGAAGAGCCAACTCTCAGAGTTCAGAGAGAAGCCAGCTACATCTGCAAAAACACGTTCAACATGTCCAAAGGAGGCATATTTTTACCTTCTGTGAAAAAAAAAATCGTTTCATGACACCATGCTAACAGCAGGCAGCTCAGATGGAGTAGCCTTTTCATAAGAGGAATGCAGTCAATTTCTAGTTGTTGTTCACATTACAATAATGCCCCAGACAGAGTCGGGGCTGTGTCATGCTAGGGACTGAACAATGATGCAACTCTGTCTCCAATTGTTTGCCATTTAAACTGTTAGCACAGAGTGGGAAGAAAAGCAGAGAAGTGAATTGATGCACTCGGCAGGTCAACAGCAACCAGGTCTAGTGAATCTGAAGTCCAATGAATCTGTAGAGACCAGGCCATTAAAATTTACTATTTGCCTGTTTACAGCTGCATGTGTTGCCGAGGACATATATGGGGTTTGGTAACACCCATCTTCACCCTGCTGTATCAGATGTACCTTTGTTTCCAGAAGGAGGTCTAGAAAAGAGTATGGGGGAGAAGAAGACAGAAAGAAAATGAAAATGACCTGGAAGTGAAAGTAAGTGGTGAAACGAAATGGGACACTAAAGAAGGCTAGAAAGTGCAAGAGGAGAGTGAAAGAAAACACAAATTCTTGCTTGCACGCAAATGTTCATGACTGGGGCTATATATCTTTAATTTGATTTCCTTGGTGAAGAAAAAGCTGCCACAAGGAGAGGGAAGGTCAGTGTTAGCTGGAAGGGGGTGAGCAGGTAGCATGAGTGCCAGCGTGCACTTGTTGACAGCCCAGAGGTCACAAGTTTGAGGCCATAGAAGAAATGCTTATGGTGCAGCCCTGTCAGATTCCAGTGGATCTGCAAATTCTGCTAAATACCTTGTCACAAGGATATGAAAAAGGAAAGGTGCTGGGAGATTCTGGTTTAGCTGCAGAAATGTATTAACTGATCACGGTCCAGGTGATGGGATCATATGGCCAAGCATTGTGGAGTAGCTCCTCATTGCTTTATTCTGTCAGGCAGTGAATCAGAAAGCTCTGTTAGAGCTCAGTAACTCTGTTTGCTATTGCCATGTGACATGCATCTATGAATTTTTAAGGGATGATGGGTTCCTGGGGTGGGATCAGAGAGCCATCTCATCTCCCCTCCCAAACTGAACTGGAATTTTTTTGTGTGGAGTTTGTCTCACTTCAGATAAATTAACACTCCCTCCCCGTATGTCTCGTTCAATAGCTCCTTTCCAGTCTGCTGCTTCTGAATCACTCTCTCCGGCTGCTCTGGCACTCAGTAGGAGTTTGCCCTGAATGTATCCTGGCACATAAATAACAGGGAATCAGAGATGGAAATCATCACCATTAAAGCATCTCGCTCTCCCTTCAGCCAGTGCGGGATTGTTCCCTGCCATGCGCTTCTCAACGGTTTTTGTTTTAAATACCATAAGCAACAAAAAATCCTGCCCCACTCCCCTCCAGGAGCTTAGCCCAAGGTCTAATGACTAAACTGTTGTGCAATTTCCCTCATACGCAGCCTACATTTTCCTTTTGTTTGTTGCCATTATTCCATTATTCCTACTTATAACTGGTGCTGAGTGAATCTCAGAGGTTTGGAGGCTTATTTTAGTTCAAGTTGGCATTCAAGACAGCAAACGTTTATCCAAATTCTCTACATCCTTTGGGCACTTCACAGCCAGGCCTACTTTCCTCATTTCCCTGTAATATTTTTCATCCCACAATACTCTTTGCTTGCCCATATCTTCTGGATCCGTGGAGCTACATATTGGCTAGATATTGAGCACTTTCCTCCCTTAGTAAACGTCCTCTTGAGATCCTAGACCAATGCCCTACTCCAGAGTCTGTCACATACCATTTCCTAGGCTATTCCCAACCTGAGTCTCCCTATTTAGTCTCCTATAAGCTTCAGAGGTTTGCCAAACAGTTCACTTTCTCCAAACCAGCTGGGATCTCAGGGGCTACTGATACCCTTTTACTGGGACTGGTGTTCTGATAGTTTGAACATTTAAGGGTACCTGCAGGCAGGGGTGGCCAACCTGTGGCATGGGCAGCCTGTGTGCGTGGCATGTGGCAGATCAGGGAGGGGAGAAGCAGCACACTGGCTGATGGGGCAGGAGGCAAAAAGTGAAGCAGCAAATTGGGCAGGGAGCAGAAAACAGAGCAGCAGATTGGGCAGGGGAAAGGGTGCCTGCCCGATGAATGGCACTTGGGGAGGGTATGGGACTAATTAGTGACATACCTGCCAAAACAGTTTGGTCCCCATTGCTGTAGGGCTTTCCCCCAGTGTATGTCCTGGATAATGCCCTGGGTAATTTAAAAACCAGGTGTAGGAAGAATTCTTCATATCAATATGAAGACACTAGTCTTCCAGGAAGGGTGTATGTGAGGAGTCTTCCTTTTTCTTCCTTTGCTCTGCGCTCTGAGGGATGAGCTAGAGGAGTGCCCTGATGTATCTCTCCATTTTATAGCTGTCAGTTCAGTTGGGCAAGCTGAAGGCTGCAGCCTTGGGATCTCTCTGAGAAATAATTTGTGGGGTTCACCAGAAGTTCAAAAATTGGTTCACCAAAAGTTCAGTTTGTGTCAGCTTTGGCCTCTGATGGCTAGATCTACAAAGGGATGTATAGTGGTGTACATTGTATGACTCTTGGGTGCCCTACAGCCTGGTGAAAGCCATAGCTTGAGTTAGGCATCTAAAGTCTCTCTACAGTGCATGGGAAGAATTGTGTACCTTAGACTGGGATCCCTAAAGCCAACAGACTATTGTGTGGAGCTGCCTTTGCTAGTCACTAGGAAGTATCAGTGATAAGGATGAAAGTTAGGCCCATCCTTTTTCAGGGATTGGGTGTCAAAAGCCAGCAATATCCCTACTAAAAATTGACACTCATGAACCTGCTCCTTGAGTTAGGTGTTTAATTTTGGGGGTGCTGCCCCATTGCTTCCTCAAGAGTAGGTAAAGCTCTTACTGGGAATGTAGGTGTTGTGTGTTCAAATTCTTGTTTTACTTAGTTTGAAACTGGAAAGCTCAATTGAAACCCTACCTCCCATGAGAGTGCCCTGAGTGCTGGATTATCGAATACCCTGAACTGTTTCTCAGTATATTCCCTTGAAGCTTTTTCCCTTTGTGTAAATAGAGAGGGAGGAGCCAGAGTCAGAATGACTGAGTGAGATACTATGGTCTGGTGGTTAGGGTACATGGTGCAGGCTCTGGGAGACTCATGTTTGAGGTCCTGCTCCAATTAATGTTCAATTGCCATATTTTCTGACATACAACACCTACTTTTCCCCCAATAATCAGTGCCCCGCTCCCTCCAAAATATTTGGGGTGTGTGTGTCTTAAGTAGGGAAGCCTGGAATAGAAAGTCCCCCACTTTGATTCCTGCTCCAAAACTAACTGCTGAGCAGCAGCAGTGGAGAGAGCTTCAGACAGCTGAGAGATTCAGCTGACTTAATAGCTCATTGTTCTTCACTCCATAACAATCATCTCTTCTTTTTAAGGCTCAACTAATCAAGCTAGCTTTTCATCTGGCAATGTTGCTATCTATTAGTTACTCATAGTTTCATAGTAGCTAGGGTCAGGAGGGACCTGAACAGATCATCTAGCCTGCCCCTCTGCCACAGGCAGGAATGAATGCTGGGCTCACAAGACCCCAGACAGGTGATCATCCAACCTCCTCTTGAATTTGCCCAAGGTAGGGGCGAGGACCACTTCCCTGGGAAGTCGGTTCCAGATTTTGGCCACCCTAACTGTAAAATACTGCCTTCTGATCTCTAACCTAAACCTATTCTCCATCAGCTTATGACCATTGTTCCTTGTCACCCCAGGTGGTGCTGGGGAGAAAAGGGCTCTGCCTATTTGCTGTTGATCTCCCCTGAGGAGCTTGTAGGCAGCCACCAGATCCCCCCTCAGCCTCCTCTTGCTGAGGCTGAACAGGTCCAGGTCCCTCAGTCTCTCCTCGAAGGGCCTGTCCTGCTGCCCTCTCACCAAGCAGGTGGCCCTCCTCTGAACCCTCTCCAGGCTGGCCACATCCCTTTTGAAGTGCGGTGCCCAGGACTGGATGCAGTACTCCAGCTGCGGCCTCACCAAAGTCGCATAGAGGGGGAGTATCACTTCTCTGGACCGGCTTGAGATGCACCTTTGGATGCATGACAAGGTATGGCTGGCCTTGCTGGCTGCGGTCTGGCATTGGCAGCTCAAGTTCATCTTGGAGTCAATGATTAATCCAAGATCCCGTTCTGCCTCTGCACTTTCAAGAGGGGAACTCCCCAGCCTGTATGTATGCTGTAGATTCCTACTCCCGAGGTGCAGCACCCTGCATTTATCTAGGTTGAACCCCATCCTATTCTCATCTGCCCACTTTTGTAGTCTGTCTAAATCTAGTTGCAGCCTCTCTCTCCCTTCAAGTGTGTCCACCTTGCCCCACATCTTAGTGTCATCAGCAAATTTGGACAGTGTGCTTTCCACCCCCTCGTCCAAGTTGCTGATGAAGATGTTAAACAGTGCGGGCCCGAGGACCGAGCCCTGGGGTATCCCACTGCTCACATCTCACCAGGTTGAGTACAACCCATCCACCACTACTCTCTGGGTGCGCCCCATCAGCCAGTTTTTTACCCATCCAACTGTGCAGGCCACAGTCGCTTAATTTATTGATGAGTTTGGGGTGAGAGAGAGTGTCAAATGCCTTCTTAAAGTCTAGAAAGACTACGTCCATGGTGACACCATCACCCAAGGGTTTAGTTACTTGGCCATAATAGGCAATCAGCTTGGTCAAGCAGGACCTGCCTTTGATGAAGCTATGCTGATTGCCCCTGAGCATGATCTCCCCTGCAGGCCCCCCACAGATGTGCTCCTTGATGATTCTCTCTCCAAGATCTTCCCGAGCACCAAGGTGAGGCTTACGGGCTTATAGTTACTTGGGTCCTCCTTCCTCCCCTTCTTGAAAGACCTGCAGATTTAAAAATGTCTAGCCCTTCCAGAAGATCCCTAACTACATCTGCACAGACTGAAGACCTGACAGAGCTATCCCTGAGATTGTCCCTACCTCTGGTAGGTGGGATGTCCTGGTCCCTGTTCAAGAAAACAGAGGCAAAGAAACTGTTAAAAATATCAGCTTTCTTGTCTGGCGTAGCCACAAGATTACCGTTTGCATCTTGCAGGGGCCCTACCCTGCCTGGTGCCCTCTTCTTGCTCCAATGTACTTGAAAAAGGACTTTTTGTTCTTAATCCTGGACGCTAGCCTGAGTTCCATCTCTACCTTGGCCTTCCTAATAGCCCTCCTACACTCCCAGGCCAAGGAGGAGTACTCCTCCTTGGTGATAGCTCCTCCCTTGCACTGGTTGTACGCCCCCACTTTTAGTCCTCAGGCATTGCTGAATGCCCCTCACTGAGCCAAGGGGATTTCTGAGCACTCTTACCCCTCTTGCTTCTCTCAGAGACTGTTATTCTTTGGGCCTGGAGGATTGTCCCCTTAAGGTACGACCATCCCTTGTGGATTCCCATCTCCTCTACCTTCTGGGCCCTCAGTGCCTCCCCCACAAGTCTCCTAAGCTCATTGAAGTTGGCCCTTCTGAAGTCAACTGGTCTCTTTTCTCCTATTTCATAGCCTTGCAGACATTTTAGCTCTGTCCCTGCTCTATGCAGCTGTAACTCCAGAAAAATCTTTTTTTTTCCATTCTCCCTTTGTAAAAATAAGGTACATATATTTTTTTCTGGGGCATATTAGAGACAAGAAAATATAGTATTTAAACAAAGTGGAATAGCTTCACCCAGAGAAACCATCTCAGAATACCCTGCAGCCATGTGTTTAAGGTCCTCTCCTGGGATAGATTGGGATTAAATCACTGCTCCAAATTGGAGCAGGGGAGTAATTTGAACCTGGGTCTCCCCAAATGTCAGGTGCGTAGTCTAATTACTGGTCTTTGGGTTAAGGAGTGGGGCAACCCCTGCCCCTAGGATGCCTTGTGCAGGGTGTGAGGTATGCTGTCAGTATGCCATCTGAATTGGGCCACACATCTGAGATGGAAGAAGAAACATGTAGTTATGAATCCTACTGTATCTTGGACTTCTAAGCCCCTGGGACTTTGATAGCTGTGCACAGGTCAAGGGGCAGAAACAAGAGGCTAGATAAATTTGTTCATGGCAATCTTAGGTGCCTATGGAATTTCATAACCTCCTGCATTAGGTGTAAGCTGAACTAGAAGATTTTTGAGGATCTAAATTTCAGATTTAGGTGGACCTGTCCTCAGTGGATGTATTCTTCCATAACTTTCTGAAGTCAGATTGTTACTAATCATAATAGGCATCAGATAGCTAACATTGGCACGTTTAATGCAGCATAGGGCAGCATTTTATGAGACCTGAAAGATAAGGGAACTGTCAGGAAGTAGTGGAGAATGATAACAGAACCTCTGTACAGGAAGATCAAAAAGCCAATATCAACTAGTTCTAACTACCTATATAGCACAGGAAATAAAAAGTGTTTCTGAGAGAGATGGTGGAAGGCCAAGTAACTAGCCCTAAAATGACTCAGGAAAATTAGCAGGAGTGAGTATGTACAGAGGGAGACCCCTTTGGCACAGCAAGCTGTAAATTATGGTTATTCCTAAGAGGTAACAAGAGAAGTTCTGTCAACTACACAATTACTTTTTATTGGCAGTACTCTTTCAAGTCAAGAAAACATTGGCTGAAGTTCAAGACCATAGTTTTGGCTCAATAGCTACCATAATTTTTCAGAAATGCGATGAATGTTCCTCAAGAAATAGTTTCCTACAACAGCCACAAAAATGTCTCCAGTCAGGTTAGAGGGTATCTTGAACAATCTCCTAAAACTGCTGCCAACCAAGATTTGCCAGGGATAGTTTGAGCAAATGAAGTGTTCATCTCTTCAGATGTATAACATATTAACCAACATATCTGAAGACCATACTCCCTCATTAACAGAGAAGAATGAATATTTGCATAAATTTTCATATATTTCTATAGCTCACAAACCAAGCATTTTCTTTTTAAGCTTATGCTGTTCAAAATATTCTCAATGTGGGGTAATATTTGCCTGCAAGCTGGTCAATATATGGTTAAGTGGTCATATTCAGAATATAAATTAATTTTCCAAATGTTCATGCCCTATTTCCAACACTGAGTGAAATTCTGACCCTACTGAAGGCTGTGTGAATTTTTCCATTGACACCACTGGGTGCATTTACACATGCAACAAATTTGAAGCAATAAACTCGGGAGCAGTTTGAGCCGGGGTAAACTGCTCCTGGGCACAGCATCTACATGCGTACCTGGGACAGCAGCAATGAGTCGGGCTAGAGCAGTTTATGCCAGGGCCACTCCTGCCCTGCTCTGCCCCAGGCTCTGGGTAGCAGCATCAGGCGGCAGAGGGGCTGGCTGGGGCATGAGGGTGCTGAAAGCGTGGAGTCGTGTGGTTAGGCAGCAGGCAGGAGTCTGGCCCCCTGCTCCCTTGACTGACCGGGTTCAATTGACCCCTGCAGTCAGCATCTACATGTGTGTTTAATCACAGTTAATTATTCTGCTGTAAAGTAGTACTGTCCCTGACTACTTACGGCAGTGTTAATTAGTTTACTGTGGTCTAATATCATCACATATGTAAATGGTGACACTTTACTCAACCACAAATTAGTCTACACTCCAGCAAAGCGCACATCTAGACATGGCCGCTGAGGCCAGGATTTCAAAAACCTTTTGTGTTACCCTCTTTCATGATGATAGGTCATAGGAAGACGAAGTCAGAGTGTTACAAATCATAGTTTGCTTACTCATTATTAAAATGGTAGTGCTGTAGTACCTAGACCAGTGATTCTCAACCACGGTACGAGCAGGTGTCAGATCCCTTGAAGGGTGCTATGATGTACAAGGGCATAAGCAGACAAGCTAAACAGAAAAGCCAGGCTCAGGCCTCTGCCTGGACTATCCCCCACCCTTACTGCCCAGTCCCTTTGCAAGGAGGTAAACACTGTCATATATAAATTAGCTTTTTGTATTGGGTGCCACTCAATTCCCAGAAGTTACAAAGGGAGCCTGTTGTCCAAAAGAATGTTGAGAACCACTGGCCCAGAGAATTCTGTAGGGAATTGGGACTCCATTTTGCAACTCCCCATGCACACAGATATTAAAAATTAAATCTCTGACTCAGTGGATGTGTTTACAGTGCTACTCCAAAAGCATATGAGAAAAGGTAGTGGACAGATTGATTCCTAAAAGGTCTCTGGGCTCTTCCAGGAATTATTCTGTCCAGTACTTGTTTCTCCTTTTGAACCAGGCTCTAATTACAGGAAGTAGAGAAATGACAGGTAGTGAAGTATGCGAACGACAGAAATCACATCCAGAGAGTTGTGGGATTGCCGGTGGCTGACTTCTCTGTAGCTTAGAGTGCATAGGTGAATTCTGAACCTAGAGAGGGAGAGCTGGACTGGGAGAAGCTCAGCTTCAGGCCTGTGTTCAACAGACCTTGCAGGATTATGCTGGACTGCCACCAGCAGGCAAGCTGAGGGGTCCTAGGTGTGTTTAGGCTAGAAGGCAGATTACATGGCAAAATAGCAGCCTAGACATACTCAGATTTTCAATAGGATATGTAGAAAGTTGACCCATTTGAAACTAAAACAGTTAGATCCAAAAATAACATTTATCGTTGGAAAGTAGAGAATATAAAGCAATCACTTCTCTTTTTTAATGTGATAACGTTTCTACTTAACAAACAGCCTGAAAATGCAAAGCCAGCCCCAGCAAGCGCTCCTAAACATTCTGACTTCAGTGAGATAAAAAGTAAGAGTCTAAAGAATGAGGAATAAAGACAGAAAGAATGAGACTATTCAAATCTATCTTGTGTGTCTGAGGATGTGTATTTGAATAATATGAAATCATTCAGAAATACATTGTATGACCTTGGAAAAGTTACTTACCTATTTTGTGTTGTAGGGTTTACCCAGCTGTACAAATTATATCATTATACTTTACAGCAGTGCTGAAATAATTAATTGTTGTGACCTGTTTGGAAGTCTACAGAAGAAAGAGACTCTGAATAGTGCCAAGTATTACAACTTTGTATTGATTTGTTGGATCTTGTCAGCCCTCCACTTATTTTTTTTTGTTTGCCCCCAGACTTATTGTCTATAGTAATTATATTGGGTGTCATATTTCTGTACCTGCTCTCCAGTGAATTGTCAAAGCTTATGGTTTTCATGCAAACATGGACCAGCTATAGCATAGCTGCCCGCATTTCCAAATTGTCTTACATTATCTAGTTGGGAGTGGTCCTGTTTTGAGCAGGGGATTGGACTAGATGACCACCTGGGGTCCCTTCCAACCCTAATGTCTGATTCTATTAAAGTACTGTATGGCTAGAAGTGGTATTAGAAGTGGCAACTTTGATTCAGTGGTAATACTGATACAACTAATAGATGCTTACAAGAAAGTTGCAGGCCAAGTGAGATGGCTGACTTAGGCACTGTGTTTTGGGCTCGCCGCTTTTCTTGGGTGGAGTCTGCCTTCCCGGGCTGCTTCCAGGCTGCCTGCAAGGGCTTCCTGCAGAGCCCCTGAGCTGCACAGAGCCTGGTGCTTTGCTCTGTGGCTGTAGGGGCAGCAAAGTAAAACTCCTCTGAGGAGTTTTAGTTTGCTGCACCCCAAGTCATTTAAGGTGCATTACACCGCCAAATTTCCTACAGTGGCTGGAATTAACGTGCAATACGCTGCTGAGGTGTGCAAACACCAACACCATTAAAGCAGTGCAAAAGCATTTAGCCCTCTTTAAAGTGTCATGCACACATGCCCCTCATTTTGTCTACACATAGCCTAACATTATAAATTGATTTATATCCTGTAGTCTACAAATTTTTTAGAGGGATTTTTGCTTAAGTACAGATTGCTAGACTTGGTACTAACTCCTTATGTTTTTATTGTATTTAAATCAGGAGTGTCAAAGATCTAGCTTTCAGAGCTATTACATATACTCTGTGGGGCTGGCAGAGGGGCCTGGGATTTGGGTACAGGGTGAGCAGAGGTGGGACCTGCCATCAAGTTCCCAGTGGCAGTGCCCTGTGGGCATGCCTGTTACTGGAAGGGAGCATACAATGGCTCTGTTAATCTCGACACCACTGTCTACCTTGCTGCTGCCCCCAGATCCAGCCCATGAGGAGCCCTGAGACCTGCGTCTGTCTTGTGGGGTGATTGAGGTGACCCCCTGATTTAAATAACTGCATTTCTCTTTATCTTACTGGAGATCCCAGGGATTGCACCAAAACTATTTAAACTGTATTCTATTTAAGCCTTGTGGGACAGTGAGATAGCTGTAGTAGCTTTCTTCCCCAACTAGCTCCTGCTAGTCCATTGCTAGTCATTGTTAAAATCAGGGGTTTATTTTAAAATTAGAAAAAAATTATTAACCCATAATAATCTGATGATGGCATCCATATGAAGCAAACTTTAGTGACCAAGTATACAATCAACAGGTTTTGAACAGAGCAGAAGGAATGAGATCAGATTTCTATTTCTTTAATGGGAACATTTTTTTATAACTCTTGAATTCTTGAAACGTTTACAAGAAAATACACACAATTAAAAGTCAAAGGACATCAATGAATGCAGATATTTTAAATGACCAACTGGCAAAAGAAATAAAATACATTACACAAGTAAAGGTTATATCCACAGTCATGAATATTCATTCTCCTCTACACAAAAAAATAAATAAAATCACATTATATGCAGATAGTTCTACTTACATCAGTACAATATACTGTGCAGCTTTCCACTCATTTTCTACTAGACTGATACTACGTTTCTGGGCTGTCCAGTATTTCTACATTACATTAAGAACAGTATCACCCAAAAAAAAGGTGACAGTTAATGTCCACAGTCTCTATCCTGAGTCCTCTTAGTTTTGTGATAATTACACACTATGCACTAGGAACAAAGCAAATCTTTCCCATCACTTTCATCTTAGTTTTCTTTCCAAAGGCATGAGACTCCTGGGACTCCCTGTACTTTTACTTGCTCAGTAAAACAAATATCTACTTCAGGCAAGCACTAGCTTAGATCTGTGGGTCAGATTTGCCCCTGAGGAGGCCATATGCACCAGTTAAATCTCATTTAAGTCCTGTCTTGAGGGATTATGTGAGGTTTAAATGGTGACTAGGCTTTGGGCACCTTTCTATTAGGTTTGGTAAAGGTTAATAAAGACAACAGCTTGTGCAGAAAGAAAGAGCTTGATCCTGCCAACAAATCCCATGAATGTACAGTCAGTCCCTGAGGTTTTGTATTTCCCTTCTCCTCCATTGCAAATGCAGAGGTATGCTCACTCTAGTCAACAGCCCTTGTCCCGCTCTGAATTCTCTCCTACAGAAGGAGCCATTCCAAACTCAGCATTAGGCAATCATTGTTCCATAGACTGGTATTACAAACAGGGAACATTTTTATTATCCCATATACCACTAGGTGATAACTGTTCCATTCATTTTTTTTAATAGCGACTCCTATGGCACATGGGGATATAGCTGTATGTGGCAGCTAAGGTGTCAAAGAAATGAGCTAGAGTTTCAGCAGAGATAAATCAGGACAAACCTACTTAATCAGCATAGCTGTGCTGATTAATACCACCTGAGGATCTGGTCTAATGTTTGTAAAACCTTTGGTCAGAGAATTTGGTGCGAGAGAATTTTGCTGCTATTCCTTGCACATACTAGCTTAGATTAAAAAAGAAACAATGAAAACAAGTATAACTTTTCAAAATGCCCTATTTGGTACATTTCTTTTGCTTGCTCAAGTGTCATCTAGGAACATTCACACAACAGAAACACCAAGCAACAGCTTACACAGAGTCTAGATTTGAATCTTTCAAAGACTTACCACTATATCAGATACTCACACGTGGTATTTGACATAATGTGGCTTAATGTACAGAAGTTAAGCGTCAATATTTTTTGCATTATTTTACCTCCAATGCAGAATATTAATGTTAGTGGCTAAAAGGAAGATCTGAATGAAATCCAATCCAGCATCTTTTGAAAGCCATTTTTAGATACCTAAATGTTGTGTACATCAGTAAGAGGCATTCTGAAAATGTACATGCTGGAAGAAGCAATTCTATATTTAAAAAGTCTATAAAGTAATATATTGGTCATAATTAAATACTAATCCAGGAAAGTCCCCATGTCACAGGACCATTTTTCCTGGCCAAAACCAGCAATATCCCGGTAAACACCAAACCTAACTCTTTAAGCCTTTCCCCCTCTACATGGGTATAATACAAAGAGATATTCTCCTTTTCACATCCATGCCAGATTGAAGGCTTTATAAAGGGCAAAATGAACTTTGTAGGTTTCCCTTCAGAAAGGAAAGAACACTTCTGTCAGTCTTACTAGAGAAGTGACACTGCTCACTATCCCTCCCAGGCAGCCCAATCCTGAAATCTTTCTTCAGCAATTTTTTCTATTGATTTCAAGAGACATTTTACCTGCATAAACTCGGCAGGTGCAGACTCAGAGATACAATTCCACCTTATTCCTTGGCAAAGAGAAAAAGAAAAGCTACACACCATTTAAAGTAAATCTTTTTCTATAAACAGAGATGTGCCCAGTGTTGATATTTCTATTTTTCCCATGTGAAAGGTTTCACAAGGAAAAGGTCTTGTGCTTCAGCTACCCAGTTATGCATGGGAAGTTAGGCACATACCTGAAGATAAAGTTTTCCCAACATTTTTCAAAAGCTACCAAAAAAAATTCAATGTTTATCACCTTGTTAAAAAAATGGTCATATATTGCTAAAACTGCTTGCTAAGAAACATGTGCAATGCCAGAATGTTGCTTATTGATAGGTTGCCTTTTTGTTTGTTAATTTGAGTCAAGTTAACAGCTTACCATGTTCCTGAGAAATACAGGCAATGTACCATTAACCTGCACCATGAACCACCCGCCTCCCCATATTGCTGATATCCTTTATGGAGTTTACTACATGTGGCAGCATTAGGAAGCATCAATAGCTAGTTTTTAAGTAAAATTTAAAAAAAGAGATGGCAACCTTCCTATATGTATACATACACAGGAGATGCTTGGTCTTAACACAGTATAACTTGTTTCCTGACTAATGTGTTCTCTGTGAGCCTGGCCCTATCAACCATACTCACCAAATTTTCCCTCTGACTTTAATGGGAACTAGTCATGTATCTGGGTTGTGGGATTATCATCTTAATAGTATTCCTGAAACTACAGAAAGACCCACACTGCAAAATTCAACTCAAGTGCCAAAGTTTTGAGCCAATGTAACTCTTGCCTTGGACCATTATGAATATAGGGTTCATTTACCAGATCTCAGCTGTCCTAGTTTTGCAGTGGACAGGTTTGAGGTGTCTATATTTGCAGTTACTTCAGTCCCCTGGCCCAGTGTTAATGAGTAAAGGATGAAAATCAAACAAAACTCTAATTCCACTTTTCAGTGAATAAAGGAAGTGAATAAAAGAGGGGGCAGAAAGTATTACCTAAGAGTCCATAACTGAACACTAATCAGTTGCAGAGAAAAGTGAGATGCTGAGGCAATGAGGAATTCAGCAGTGAATCTTTTTACCTAGGAGAAAATGAAAAATAAACACTTCTGCTAAATTTATAAGAAAAAAAATAACAACAGCTACATGGCTACTCTGAAGTGTAAAGGAGTGTAGTAGAGGATGTGGAGTTGTGTTTGGAGCTATAGAATAGGTGGGCTGAATTGCCAAATAGATTTATGGACAGGACTTTTAACTTTCTGTCTTTGATGTCTATTCTTGACATTTTCAATAACATTATGGCATTCACAAGGAGTGGAGGTCATTTGAGGTTGATGCAGCTAAAGGTCATATTCCAAAGCTTGGAAAGTCTCTGTTAACTGCAAGATGCTGCATTTCAAACTTTAAAACACTTCATTGAGGGCCTTTCCTTGTTCCTATTGAGTCAATGGGAATTTACTACTGACTCAGTCAGGAAGGATTGGACCCTAAACTAGAAGTCAAATTGTGCCATTATAGAAGTCAATTCCACAGTAAAACAGCAAAGGGACAGGCCTTTGCCTTGTACATCTCTCAGATATTCCTGTACCCTGAAAGAGTTTGTAACATTTTAATAACTCCTTCAATTAACAAAATTAAAATAGCAAAATGCTTTACACAAAAAACAGTAAAACATTTCTTAAAAATTGCTTTAAAACAGCTCATTAATGTTTCATTTATTCACCAAACTAAATGAAAGCAATGCTTTAAAAATGGATGCTACATATGGATGCCACACACTGACAAGGGGCAGAGTACGTCCTCCATACACTTCATTTGGGGTTGAATGCTCTCAGAACCTTGCTGGGTTACATCAACTGTTAACCGTATGGAGAAGGGAATCTAACATCCAGATGCCATTAATAGGGGCTGGTGATAACAGAAGATTCTGAACAAACTGTCCAAAGGTAACACTTTTCCGACGTGTCTATGGCCCAGATCTACAAAGTTATTCTATCATCAAAGTTGCCTATGGTTCTGGGCATGAAGCTCTGAACAAAAGCTCTGATAGAAGATATTCTGAAGTAGCCAAAGTTCCAGTGAAAGTTTCAAATTTTTCAGGGGTGAGGTTCTGGGATGAGAACTAAGCTCAAGTAACTGGTGTACAAATCCCCTAGAATGATTTTTTCCCCTATTTATGTATTAAGTTTCTTAGAGAAAAATTAGTAGAATGTCTCTATTTTATGTTCTCTATCCTATTGAAAGAAAAGGGAAAAAAGAGCTACCATGTCATAGATGTATTAACTGATGGAACGATGACCCTTTGGGTAAATCCTGCTCCCATGTAAGCAAATGACAAAACTCCCTTTGACTTCATTGGGACCATGATCAGATCCTTTGGACCCAATTAAGAAAGGATTTAAGAATGAGCTGAGCTGGATTGGGGCCATCTGTGTTGACCATTTATTGTTGTTATATGGATCTGTGTGTACAAATGCAAACTCATTTCTAGCTACCAAGGCACATTCTGTTTCAAGAGGCTTTTATGCCTCTTTAAACAGAATATACCTTGTAATACACATTTTGTAATACTTGTTTTCTTTTACTGTTATAACTTTTTATTATTATAACATCCAAAACACTCTTTAAAACCTTTATCAGTGTCTTCTGTTTGACTCTAAACATTCTCCTGCTGTTTGAAATGTGCACATGGCAGCACTGAGCTGGTGTGGGTGAAACCAACTCATTTGCTTTTTATGTCCTGACAGAGGAAAAACTACCTCATGGGGAAAAGTAAATTACTTTGTAAAAAACTTCACTTTCAGTAAGCAAAGGTGTTAAAATGGGAAAGAAAATACAAGGAATGGTAAGGCAGGCTTCCTGCACCTCTCCAGCAATGCAGACAGCTATGTGACAAGGGGACTTTGCCTTGGGAGGAAGTTAGCAATGTTGGCACCTCATTTTAAATGTTGCAGCCAGGCTTCCAAGGGAGCCCCACCTGCAAAGGCTTCCTGGTAATGCTTGCTGGGGTTATGATTAAAAAGCCTGCATATAATCAGGGGCTGAGTGTTTTCTTTTTTGTTTTTTAAACCTGTCAAATGACCCCTTACTTCTTTGTTTTTACTTTTTTGTAAGATTCCATTCAGTTGAAACACAATCATGTGATCAGAAACTCAACTAACAATTAACCTAGATTGTCTGTTTTGACCTAACTGTGCTTGGCACAGACCCAGACGGTGAAGGCAAAGGCAGCTTTTCACCACCTCGGTGCTTATACTCCCTGGGCCGGCTGGAAACCAGTTCAGCCTCAACTGTAAATTAGGCCTGGCAGGCTTTTGTCTGGTGAAAAATCCCCCCCATTTCTACATCTGCATGTTTTTGGTTTTAACAAAACAACAACAACAAATCTCCCCATGCCACCTATTTCTTCCTTTCCCATTTTCAGTGGTAAAACAAAAAAGGATAAAAAGAAGAGACTGAAAAATCTATCAAAACCAGTGAAAAAAAGTGATCAATGTGAAATAGTACTATGAAACTAAAACGCTTTTGAGGTTTTTGTTTTTTTTAACATTTTTGTGATTTTTTTTTTTTCTGACTGGCACAACAGCAACATGATGATTACTCTACTCTCTGGCATTCCCAACTATCAAAGTTTTCAGACAGGTGCCTACAGATGTTCAGGGGCCCGCTGTAACTCATGGCGCTTTACATAAACTATCATGAGTTAGAAACTCCCCCCCACCCCACCCTGACCCAACAGATGTTCACCTGTTTGGGGGGAAATTGAGCCTGCCTGCACTGGCCCTGGCCAGCAGGTGAAGGTGCTCCAGCAGCCTCTAAGGAGGCTGCTGACCCACCCTCTCCCCAGTCCTGCCCCCCTTCCCCACCAGCTCCAGGGCTGCCAGTGGGGAAGGAGAGGGATGGGAGCAGCAGCAGCTGCCGGGCTCCTTTGCCTGGCGTAAACTGGAAGAGGGAGCAGAGAGTGGAACGAAGCCTCCTTGCCTTGTGGACCTGCCCTAGCTACCACAGCTGGGGTATTGTGGGGAGCGAGGTGAGGGGGCTCTGGTCCATCCCCCTTCTCCTCCGACTCAGGCTGGGCAAAGTAGCCCAGCAACTGCTGCTCCCTTTTCCCTCTGCTGACAGCCCCGCCCCTGTGTGAAAACTTAATCCTCAAGGGAACATAAATTCCCTAAGGTGCTCTAAAAAACAGTGACTTAATCTAATACCTGATCTGGCAAGGGTTAATTTTTCATGCAATCAGCCATTTGAAAAGCACTCTGCAGCTGTGTATGTGCCATGTCATTGCTATAGAGAGCTTTCAGGGGCCAGAAATAGGACAAAAAATGTCACTTCTGTCTGTGCCCAAGGCCATTCCAGGAACCAAAGGTCACTGGGTTATAGTGGTGTTTTCACCATGTCATCCCTTCAGTGGCAACACCCTGAAGATGTGGGCTGGGAAACGGGATGAAGCTGAGCTGCTAGCTTTACTCTCTACTACCTAATGATTTCTAAAACAAAGGTTCCACATCCCCCTTCCCAGATGCTCTGCTCTCCAGAGCAACCCTGAGGACTGGGCTTGCTCTCCGGATGCCTGGGAAATTGGATAATAGCTCATTTATACAGGCAGCAACCACTGCACAAGCCAAGATACAGCAGTTTTTTCTTTCAAAAATAGTAAAATTTGTCCAGTAAAGCACACCAGATTGTTCACTTCAGCTTTTGTAAAGCAGCTGCTCTGGATTTATGCTTGTTTAAATGATGGCAGAATCTGTCCTGTAGACCCAGGTCCCCCCTCGACTTAACTCCCACTGATTTCACTAAGGAGATAGGTGCCCAAGTATCTGGGTTTTAGTTCCTACTTTGTGATAGAAATAATATATATAATATTATTATTGCTCCCATGAACAAAAAGTTTCCATATTGTGAAATCATGACAGAAAAAATCAAAGGATTTCAGGCAATATAATCATACTTTCAGCATTTTTTTCCTCTATTCCTCAGGCAGCATTTTACAGCTGTCACTTTCCAAATCAGGCACTATTTGTAATATCTACTATACATTTGCATTTCCTGACTAGAATGTTTTAAGAGTTTTTTTGTATACGGTATAAAAAAACCCTACTTTCAGTCATTCATACCTCTTCGATCCAAGCCTGCTCCCACTGAAGTTAATGTCAAAGTTACCAGACATATCAATGGCAGTAAGATTTAGATCAGTCTCAAAACAGCATCTTAAAGCCTCAGTGCTACAGACCTTTATGCATAAATATGAGCAGCAAGCCTCACTAAATGGGACTACTCACAGGTATCAAGTTAATTGCCTGCAGGATCAGGGTCTAAAGGTGAATCGTCTTGAATAACTATCACATTAATTACTGAATTGAATTTACTTTAGCTAATTAATTACTTGCATTCTCCACATGCCTTGGGTAGAAGGAGGAAGACAATTTGCTTAATATTCACACCCCCAAAAATCTTTCTTATTTACATCTTAGATTTGCTGTGCACATTATTTGAGCTTGTAAAAAATATTTCTTCAAACCTTCTCTCACCTTGACTTTTAATCTTACCAGAGCAAAAATAGACATTTTAATAGAAAAATACAAGATAAAAAATACCTAAAAAATAAAATGCTAGCATGGAATGTCATTTTTATACAAGGAAAATCTGTTGAATTGCCTTTACTATACAAACACCGCACAGTATTAATATTTACACATTTTGGATTATACCCTGCTCTCACTCAAGTCAGTGGAACTTTTGTCATTGCCTTCCGTGGGAGCAAGATCATGTACTATACTACCCTTTCAGAGAGGAGATGATGGTAAAGAGAGATGAGGACAATAAAATAATATGAAGGTTAAAGGAATAGCAAATCCATTCTCAGCTACCAATTCTCCTTGCCTTATACCAGGGGAAACTCCCACTGAATTCAGTGGAGTTGCTAGTGATTTGCAGTGGTGTAAATGAGAGGAGAATCAGTCTTCCTATGCCCAGGCTTGATTTTGATACTATCCATAGCAAGAAAGAATGACTTCCATGAGTGTTTCCACCCTTTGCACTACACAAATTAATCACATTTTATATGGCAAATTTCTCCCAAGATTAAACTATATGATTCTGATCCTGCAGCCACTGAGTGGCGAATAGCCAATGATTTCAGTGATAATAAGATGTTTTTATTCTGATGATGATGCAGCAGCTGTGTCCATAACACCACATTTAATATCCTTGTGAGAGATGCAACTAAGGGAGTAGAAGTTAAAAAGAAGGATCTGGATGAGGCATCTCCAGCTCTAAGCACAGGACTGCTGCCCACAATAAATGTCTTAGGGTATACCCTCTCTGAACACTACAGGCTTCCTACAATGGAAAACTGTCTTTTTTGTTTTCATGAGATGAAAGGCCATGTGGCATCATGCAGTTAGTAAATCATTCCTGAGTTTCTGAAAGAAATTAAGACAAAATGACTCTACTACTTAAAGGAAGAGGCTCTTGAAGAACTCTTTCTTTTACACTGATGTCTTTGGTTGTGTTCATTTTCCTAAAGTTTTCTTCAGGGAGAATGGATTTTGTTTTCTACCCGACTTCTTTACGCGGCAGAGAAATGAGATCGAATGGAGTCTTCACGTAGCTGCCGATGCTTGCCCATATTACAGTCTTCCTGTTGACTTCGCCTCTCAATAGTTATTCTGTATTTCTTTCTGCATAAAAGGAATAGAATAAAAAATCCTCATTCAACCATAGGATAACAGGACTTCCCTTACAAAGAATGCCTATAGGGGACAACTGAAATTCTGTTGAGAAATGAGATGTGACAGAATGTGAAACCCTGGTCAAAGACTGAAGTAGTTTGCCTTGAAGCATTTTACCCTAGCCCAAGAATGCAGCGTAAAAGTTAACAGGCATTCTCAAAGCACTGAGACATTTCTTTTCTTTGACAATTTGTGATGCAAGTGATTGGCAAGTTTTTGTATAGTGTCATGGGAACTCTGCCACATCACTCTCTTCTAATGATCAAAGCCAAGTTACTTATACCATATATGGGGCCTACTGTCTGCACAATCTGCACAACGTATCCAACTCTTTACTGAAACCAACTCTTTACTTATTTGCAAAGAAGGATAATAGCATACTGGGCTGCATTAGTAGAAGCGTTGCCAGCAGATCAAGGGAAGCGATTATTCCACCCTGTTTGGGACTGGTGAGGCTACATCTGAAGTACTGTGTCCAGTTTTGGGTCACCCGCTACAGAAAGGATCTGGATGAACTGGAGAGCCCAGTGGATGGCAACGACAATAGTTAGGGAGCTGGGGGACATGACTTGAGGAGAGGCTAAGGAAACTGGGTTTATTTAGTCTGGAGAAGAGAAGACTGAGAGGGGATTTAATAGCAGCATTTAGGGATGTAAAAGTTTAAACGCATAGGTGGTGACTTTTCTTTTTTCTTTCGCCAGTGAGTGCTTGCAGGAGTAAATAAAACAAAACGAAACCAAAAATTGGCACTTTACATGTAACTCGACACATTCCTGTGCTGAGCCCCAAGCATACCCAGAAGAAGCAGTGCATTACTTCTGCCTGGCCCTGCGGCATCTATAAAGGTCGGGTGCTTTAGTGAGGCTTTTACGACACTTTCATCTAATAGCTGATTGAATCAGCTTTAGCTAAAAGTGCCAGAAAGCCCTGTTGAAGCACCCAATTTTTACAGATGCTGCAGAGCTGGGTAGAAGTAAAGCACCTCTTTTGGTAAAGTGTTTTTTGGGGGGGCAGGTGGGGGGGTTACATCTACAAGTGGCTTCATGGGTTCTGAGCACCTGCTAATTTTTTCAGTGGGTGCTTAAGCCCCCGAGCACTCATGGAGTCAGTGCCTATGGTGAAACATTTAAACAATAAGTATATTTATACCAGAAATGCACTACCATGTTAAGTTTAGCATGGGGCGCGGTCTGGCAGGGAAGGGAAGCAGTGCAGTGCCTGAGGAACAGGATGGTAGCAGGGCAGGCAGGGGGGAGGGAGGAGCAAGGAGAAGGGGCAGGAAAGGCACGACTTGGGGACTAGTACTCATAGTGAATGAGGTTAAAGAGGAAAACAGTGGGCAGCCTAATGACTTGTCAGTTAAGCAATTAGCTATAATTACAGCGCATCAGAGTAGACTCAATTAATTGAGTCTGCTGGAGTATGCTAATTAGCATGATCAGCAGCCTCTGGGTCCTTGCACTTCCACGAGCTTTAATTCATGAGCTTTAGTTAAAGAGCTGCCATCGTTGTTTTGAAGGGCAGGGTCGATGATATATGAGACACTATGTCCCCCCCACTCAACCCCAGCACCTTATGTGATTTAACAAGGCAGAAACAAAGGGGCATGAACTCATTGCAACTGTTCCTATAAGCAAAGTAACTCACAAGCCAAAAGCTTTGCTGGATCAGGCCCTAACACAGTGAAATAGAGTTAGGAGTACAAAACAGTAAAAGTGAGTTGTCTTCTGTGGGATTTTGCCATAAAAGACATGTTTTTTTTGGGCCCTATTTCCTAACATGAGTGAAATTCTTGAAAGGAGTAGAGAAATTTGGGCACCCCTGGGAGGTAGATGGTCTTAGAATCGTTTAGTAACTTGGACTAACCTGAAAAAGTAAAAAGCCATTAGCAATCCTGCCCCAAGCAAGGCACCCACTACGATTCCTGTGACTGCTGACTCTCCTAGGCCACCTGCTTGAGAAAAGAAAAAAGAAATGATCAGAGTTCACAGAGAGACCTGCTTGGGAAATGCAGATTTGTTCAATAAATTACCAGCATCAGATACTATCCAAAGTCATTCAGAATTACACAGGGCTTTCTGGGAATTTTTCATTTGGGTTGATCTCACATCAATTTATTTTCCTCCCTGTTTTACAAAGAGTTTAGGGGGTCAAACACACCCTCACAATCAAAATAACACTCTGTCACAATTGTAATGGAAATGTGTAGTACACAGGAATGCTGATAAGAGACTGGTCTGTATGCTCAGCTCAGTCATGACTTGGTCTAGGATTATAGTAGGTCACTGTTGTAGCAAAACTGGCTACAGACATGGGCAGCTGTTATTACAGGAGCAATCATGTTTCTCCTTGTTTAGCATCAAATCCATAAATCAGTCCAGGTGTACTTATCATCACTCAATGGCTTTGCAGACCTCAGCAAACCTGTAAATGAACCTGGTCTGAGTCACAAATTAAAGGCTGTGTCTGTGAAGGTTACAGCAAACAAATGACCATGTAAGCATAATTGCATAAATTAATAGCCAAATGGCAGGGTGGAATTTAGCATTGAGACATAGGCCTGGTAAGGTGCAGAGCAGAGATGCATAGGCTCAGAGGAAGCTTGGGGATGGCTCTCTCTTGACGAAGCACACGGGGATTAGGCAAGCTGCTGCACCATTTTTAAAGCCTGCTCTCTCCACAATGGGGCCTCACCCGGCATGGAGGGGTGGGGAAGCGTGGAGCTGTCTGTTTCACTGAGCCCAGAAATGCCCCTAACCCGAAGATGAATGAAGGAACCATCCCCATGTCAGCTGGTTAGGGACAATCTGGCCCAGAATGAGCATGTACATAAAATTATAAAGAGAGTGCAGCTAGTGTTTTTGATATTAATGAAAATTAAGGATATCCTCAAGCTGAAATATTTCCTTTCTCCAGAGACAGTCAGTAAACTTACATGATTTACAAGGTGTGGTGTTTGTGTGCTCTGCGATGCGGCTCTCATCTACTCTCAGCTTGCCATGATTCCAAGGATACTTCATGTTTGATCGAAATTCAAAGCGCCCCTGCTTTCCATAGTAGTCGCCAATCACCTGTGCAAAACCCAGAAAAGATGCCACTTTTCTAATGATTCGTTCCCAGACAAATTAGATAAGCTGAAAGATCCATATGCTTAGATCCTCTCCAGTATGTCCTGATTATTTACAGAACAGAATTCACAGTTCCACTGACCAGGTCATCAATTAATAGCACTTTATTGCCAAGGACAGAATGCTAAATGATAAATGTTGGACATGTCACTCTCTACACCCTCCTCCATTGCTATCCAACCCTGTACGTGTCTCTGCATACAGCTGGATGCTTCTATTTGCATTCATTAGGGCATGGATACACATACATTTTTAGCTGCTTTAAAAGGGGAGGGGGAATTGATGCTTGGACTGTCCAGCAGCCTACTACAGTCTAACTGTTAGGCTAGCCAAAGAAGTGAGCTGAGATGTCCTAACTTTGACTCTGAATGAAGCAGCGTTAAAGTTCCAGCTGTTCTGTTGCATTGCAAGTTGTATCAGTATTCTTTGATATCAATACAATTGTTACATTACTTTATACCCTTACTGTATTTGACTATAAAGAGGCAATCAGACCTGCCTGTAATGAGGCTATTTTGCTTTGCTGCTGTCTGTGCAAACCTTTTGATGGTTTTGGCTCACATGAGCTAGTCCCCCCTCTTTAGAGCTAAATTAACCCAAAATTCAAAAGGAAATGCAGCCAAGCCCACTACATTTTGCCTAGTTTTAAAGTGATGTTTAGAGTACCTGATTGTTCATTTCCTTTTGTAAGATTCAGAGAGGTCTACAGGCATGCATACTTTATATGCAGAATTTCAAATTGAGTTGCTAGAATTACAACATCCAGAATAGGGTTCTGAATGCCCTTAAAACTGTAGCCAAGGTTAGTTCTAGCCTTTTATTGGATGCACTGGAGAAATATATATGGCATGTTCAAATAAACCATGGTTGGGCCTGCATCACTCCTGTTTATTTCACCAGCACAACAGTGGGTGTGACTCCACGGTGAACCAGGCCCGACTTGTCTATTTACTTAAGATAGCACAAAGGGCTGCTTCTCTCTCCTTAATAAAATGCACACATACATCTTTTTTTGCCCCCCATTTATGCAATATGCATCCACAAAATAAACTGTGAGCATAACTCGGGGTCTCTCTATCCCAGATCTGTACCAGTACTCAGGAACAGCAGTTGGAGGGGGCACTTCATTCTGGGCACAGAGAGAAGTTACATTTGTCACGCAATCAGCCCTTTGAAAGTGCTCTACAGCCATGCCCTGACAGAAGAGCATGGCTGTGCAGTGCTTTAAAAGTGCCCAGTCACACACTTCACGCAGAAAACAAAATGAAGATAAAGGGCCAGATTCTGCCCTCGTGCACCATGCACAACTGCCAAGAAGCTTATCTTAATGGGAAGAATTATTATTAACTCTGTTGGGTTTCAATTACAGATCATTTCTTTCCCTATTCAAGTAGCTCATACATATTAATTCAGAGTGAAATTCATTCCAGATGCCAAAGGTAACTTAGGTCCTACTTGTACCTAAGTGATTTGACCCCTGCAGTCTTTCCTGCCCAGAGCTTGGGTGCTAGACCTGATGAACTCCCGAGGTCCCTTCCAGCCCTAAACTTCTGTGAATCTATGAACCCTGTACTGAGGACTTAAGACTGAAATGATACATAGTGCTTCTAGTGACTGTAAACCCAGGGATGAAATCCACACCAAATTAGGATCCAATGTTTTGTACCATTAGTGCAAGGAATTGAGTAAACAGGTGACATGGTGATACTCTAAACTGGCACTGTTCTAGGGCATCTCAGCACCAGACATGTGAGAGTACATTTATTTCCTTACCTCCTGTGTGCCTGTTTCTGGGTCGGTCATTGCAATTACTGAGAAATCCCCATATCGGTCCCCGTTGGCATCAATGGACACCTGCCCTGCAATGCCTAGGGAATGGCATGTGAGGAATTAGAAAATTAACTAGTTAAAATACCGGACCTTTCCAAGGAAAACAAGAAAATGAGCGGACAGATTTTCACAGACCGATATGACAGGAAATCTCATCAGTCTCCCGGCATTTTTGTTGGCATTCCAAAAGAAATTGTAATTTCATCTCAGTGTCTGCATTCCTAAATTCTTAACATTTCTCCTTAAAAAAAAAAAGAAAGAAAAAGTGAGGCTGTTTGGGGAATATGTGAAAAAATCTAATCCAAAAACCGGGAGTGCTGAAATAAAAATAAAAATGCATTTCATGCAAATTAATTTACATAGGGATGAGTCCTGAGTCAGCGAGCAAGGGATAGAGAGAGTGAAGTGCTCAAGTGAAGCTGAGCTACTGGAGCAGAGCTCAAGGAGAGAGTCTGTAGCCCCATGTGGTGGTAAACCCAGAGTGCCAGTATATCTGGCTCACTGCAATCTTTACTTGACTGATATATGGGCTTATATTGATGTAGTTTGCTGGTCCTATCTATTTTGGACTAAATCCTACCCTTACTTAGACCTCATCTTCTTCATTGCGATTGCAGAATTTGTCCCTGTGGCTTTTATCTTAAAGGCCCCAATTCAGTAAACCACTTAAATATATTCCTTAAATCCCATAGGCTTACCTCTAATTGTAAGCCCTTAACTGAATCCAAGCCATATATCCTAAATGCTCTGTAGACTAATATGCCTCTCTTTATCTTCGCTTTGTGTTTACTAATACATATGAACTTCAAAAGGTTAATCCCACTATAACTGTACACACACAGACTATTAACCAAAGGTTTACCATCCTGATTTTAGGTGTAGATCTACAGTAGGCAAACACAAATCTGATTCATGTTGCTGTAATGGAAGGCAGGATTACAGAGTAAGCATTACTAAAGGTGAAGCCCCCTACAGAGAGACAGAGCTTCCTTGCCTAGGTTTGTGAGGCTGTGAAATTAGGGAATTGTTATACCACATCTGACTGATGGACCCTAAACCAACACAGGGGGCAAATACTAAAACACACAACCTGCTGGCATAGGCCACCAAAAACCATATTGTCTGAAGTCAGCACCTGAGGTGGTCAAAACTTTCTGGGCTATTTTGACATTAAAATGTTTTCGATAGACCCAAAGGGAAATTAAAATGTTAAAAGTCATCATTTAAAAAAAAAATACTTCTGATTTAATGAAACAATCTTGTTTTGTTCTATTTTCGTTAGGGTGAAACACTTCATACTGACTACTTTATTTATATATTTATACTTTGAATTGGTTTAATAATTTTTCAGAGAAAATGTCTGTAAAACTGAAACATTTCAACGTTTTGATTTAGTCAAATCAGCATTTTCATATGGAAAACCGGGCAAACAGAATGGTTTTGATCAGTTCTAGTCATAACCGCTTTTCTGAGGCACAGGTATTCCCCAAACTGTGCAGGGGAGAGGGAGAGGGAACTAGAGAACACTTTCTTTAAATGGCATTCATGTCCAGTTGGATTTCTGATGGATCACCTACAGGGTGAGGAGCCATGGACGCATGCCAAGGGAAGAAGGTGTCCATGCGGTTAGAAATCTAAATGGTAGCACTTAAGTTTCCAATTACCTTTGCCTGCAACATTTCAGGCACTGAAGGAAGCCCTATTCCTTCAGTAAACTCTGCATGGAGGAAACACCTGGCTCCAGTATGGAGTCCCACTGGTTTCAGTACTAGAGTCCAAGGTACCAAGAGGTTAAGTTGAAGGCCCTTTTCAGTATAAGACCCATAATTACAAATATTTGTACCACACTGGGATGAGGAGGTGAAGGGGGACATATGTGTCCTTTTTGACTTTCCATGCTGTGCCCAGGCAGCTCAACATTTCTGAATTTTCAAAATAGCTGTGATGGAAGAGAGGTTATTCAGCAACAAGGACCTGGTTTTCACCAGCAAGGAAAAGGAACATTCTTTTCTCTTGGCTGTTTTTATGAGTAACGTAGTTTTGAGACACCATAGCACATCCCTTTAGTCCCACTGCTTGGAGCATGCGTCTTTATAAGAAACTTGAAGGAGCATATATTTGGCATGTTCTTGGAGGACTACAGCAGAAAAATCAGGGAAAATAAGATAGATGTTTTGTGCCTGAATATCAGTTCGTAGCGGCTGCTGTAAAGGTGCAGCCAACAGTTCCATTAGCAGAAGGGAATTCTCAGGGAGCGTGCTATGGGGTCCCAGGGATGGGAGGGGATGGAGTGGTGCATACCGTACTTTACCTGATTTTCAGCTAATTCAGGGGTTCCTGCAGGACTCCTGCAGCCAGCATAATTTAGAGCAGTCCTCAGGGTCCTTTAAAGTCACACTGGGGATCATTTTGACATCTGTTCTGCACCATGTCAGGGGAACAGAAAGGTGACTTGGAGTCATCATCTTCCACTCTCCACAGCTGTGCCCAGAGTACATAATCATCTCAGCTGGGAATCTGGTCAGTATGTTTTTGCTGCTACATTTTTGAGTCAATTGTTGATTTCTTATCTAAGGCAAATATTTTCTCTCTTAAGTACTTCCCCTGAAAACCTTATTAATGTTACACTAAAAGAGTAATGTATTGTAAGAAATGATGGATGGATCTGGTGATGCACTCAGTTTCCTTATTAAGGCCTTTACTGTGCAAGAAATTCAGCACGTGTGACTTGACATCACCAGGGTCATGCATGTGTGTATAATTATGCAGCTGCTTAAGGTGCTATAGAACCAGGACCCTAAATACAAAGGACAGAAAGCCACAACCCTATTTGCTGGCTGCAACTGAGATAATAAACAAAACTCTTATAAACAAGGAGCCCTCCAAGACTCAGAACAGCAAGGAAAAAGTGGCACCCATATGCTTTTATCAAATCCAGTGTTTTAAGATAAAAAACCTAAATGGAAAAGATGAAGCAATCTCAAGAGCTAATAGATGCACATGAAGCAAGGCTGGCTGCTGTAATCATTTCAAAAACAAAGAAGGAGTCTGGGAACATTATTGGCATTTCTTTACAAGCCTAGTATGGGTCATTAACTTATAAAGAGCTCCTCTGAGCAAGTAATACCTGTAGGGTTGTTATGAAAAAATGTCGAAAATGCTGAGCTATTTGAGCTATCTTAAAAATGTGTATGTTTTAATAAGAAGCAAATATTCCAACCTTTTTACCTATATATGCCCTAGCTGTACACTGAGTCACAGTCTGAACTGTAATGACACTGACATCTGGAATACTAGATTGATTCCTACCTTCATATGTCCTGTTCCGTGTCTGCTGAATAATTTTTGCTCCATCCTTCTTACTATAGCCATACCTTAGGACTTCGCGTAATGCCAGAGCATAGAGAAGAATGGCATCATGGAATCCTTCCACAAACATATTAACCTAAAAACAATACAACAGCATTTGTCACTAAGCCACATGAAAAAAATATTTATCTTTACACTGGATTAGACTCCACAACCCTTATGCAAGTTAGGTAACATGTACAGCTATAGTTTACAGACTTATTAGATTAGTAAAACTGGAGCCCCAGCTTGAGTTCTAGAAACCCACATATGGTTAGCTGTCTGTTTTGTATAGCACACCTCACAGATTGGAAAATATCCTCTCTTCATCATGCTTTTGGAGAGAGGAAGTTTTTTCTGATTATGCTGATGGATTTGTTTGTTTAATGATTACTCCCTCTATTTCTGCTGATTCTGGATCTTGCTCAACAGACCATCTCTCCACTAGCAAATGAACAACAGAGCGAACTGTTTACCCTGTACAGTAACATCCTCTGGAGCTGCTAGAAAAAAAAAAGTTTCCCATCTTTTATGGCTATTTCAGAAATGGCATGAGCTAAATGAAATGTCACTTTCCAGTACAAATTCACAAAACAAACACCCTGTATTGTAAAGCAGTGCTGCCCTTCCAAGGAGTGAAACTGTAATTTCATACTCTTGCAGCTAGATTTAAGGCTCTCAGCCTCTCTGTGCTTCCCCATTTGATATCAAGAAGAGTTATGAGCTGAACAGTACAAAAATGATGTGGGCTAAGTTTGGAGGGTGATGGTAAACTAAAAGAAAAAAAGTGTCTTGGTGCTGGATCTGGATATTTTCATTTTTCCTGGTTCAGCTACAAGCTGAAAATTGACCAGGAGGCCCCTGACAGATGTTCATTTAAATGCATCATGGGATCTGATCCCAACAATTGCACCTCCTGCCATATCACACGTGCATGGAAGGAGGCCAGATTCTGGGACTGGGGATCAGTTCCCAATTATACCCAACTTCCCAGTGGAGCCCAAGATTATAATTTTGGGCTCCCTCTGCATTGGCAAATTGAAAATTGGGTGTCCAAAGGCCCAGAGCCAGGGTTGACAATCAGCTGATTGTCAGGATGAGCCAGGGACAGCACCAGGGTCTGATACATGGAATAATTTTATGGCTTGTTTATTATTTTATTGTGCCTTGAATTGGTGCACATATAGCACTATTGCCAATTATGCTGTAATCACCATGTTAATCATACCATAAATGTAACATGTAGAGGGGGCCTTGGGGTCAAAACCAAAACGCAGGACTTGGGCACCAGACTCTGCTCTAATAAACGTGCGAGTAGTTTAAGTAATTTTTCATTGTAGTGGAGTAAGTATCCTTATGATTAGGTTCTTGAATCATGCTCATCTCTCCGGTTCTCTTTTCTCCCCTCTCTTCTCACTTCATGGTCTTTTCTATGGCCCCACAAATATATAATTATTCCATGTAAAGTAAAACAAGACTAACCACACCTCTGAATACCTGCTAGTTTGGTCCTTGAAGTAACCTCGTGGGAATTGGGAGATATATGGTTCATCTATTCAGACAAAGCAGAAAACTAGAGTCTGGGTAAGAACTGTAGTCATTGGCCAGAAAAAGGGTGCATCTTTATCAGCTGCATTTTGCGTAGGGACTGACGTAGTAGGTGTGTTCCAAATGCCTACTGGATTGGGCCCTGCCAACAAGAGAGGCAATGGGATGGCTAGTTTGTAAATGCCATCAAAGTTCATGCATCTAGCTTCTCAGTGTTGCCACATTTAGGAAGGGCTGGACATGCTCAGCATCAGGCATTCAGGCACCTGGGGAATTTTATTGATGAAAACTTAGGCAACCAAAGAGGACTTTGGCAGACTTTAGGTGCAATCTGCAATCCAAAAAACCCCTGTTCAGCAGCTGCTATCCTCAGAAGTGCCTGAACTCAGTGGGCACCTCTATTCATCTGAAAGTTTCCACACCGCCTGCATTTCTGCCTTCTGAATGTTTGTTCAACTGTCCTGGTCTGAGCAGTTTGATGCCTAGTTCCTATTGCAATCCAGTAACTAGAAGGAGCCATGCCTGAATCTCTGGAGGATCCTAATTTCTGTAGGAGCATTCAGGATGTCCCTAATGCACACCAACACCACTGAATTTAACACAGTTAGTTTCTTTCAAAAACACAGCTACCAAGGGAAGAAGTGGTGCTTACCCTTTATATAATACCCAAGCTTAGGAAGGGCACCGTGACAGAGTAGGTAAGAGGTCTTTTTATGATTCTAGAAGCATGAATTGCAAGCCCTGCTCTGGACTTGTGCTGAATACTGCCCCTAGTCAACCAGTTATAAATAGGCCATTTGGGTTGGGGGGGTGAGGGGTGAAAGGCAGCTGGATGAAGGCTGGCTGCCTCATTCCCATGATGTGTGCCACTGGCTGCAGAAACTGGTGTGCCTTAACCATGGTAGTCTTATGGGCTACTGGGCTAAGGAAGATCTGGGTTCCAGGCCTCATCTTCTTTCATCAACAGTGCACTAATAGAATAATTGAAGGGAAGAGCAGGTCACACCCCTTCTTGTGTGACTGGGTCACTGTGCAGAAAGACATGGCAAGAGAACCTGACTCTAAAGTCTAGAGCTCAGGGTGTTCACTGAGGAAAGGGGTGTCCTGGTTTCTGATCCCTGCTCTCAAGGCTATTTCTGCTTCTTATCCAATGGTTGTTTAATGGAAAATTCATGAACACTCTTGGGGGATAGCAAGTCCCTTCCTAGCTAAATATCCTAGTCACTAGACAGCAGAGTCAGGCTCTCCTCTTGCTTGATCTAACCCACGAGCCTTTCCAAGATGGTGTCCTAGCCTCAACAGGAGGGATGCAGGGTGGCCTCCCATTGCCCCGACCAACCTACCCTGTAATTTGGTGGTTAGGACACTTTCTTGGGATGTGAAAGATGTGGATTTCATTCCTCTCTGACTGAAAGGGATTAAATTTACAAGAATTGGATTTATTATGCCTGACAGCATTGCTGTGCATTTCTGTGCACACATGTGCTCACTATGCAAACCCTTTTAAAACAGGAGAGCAGAGCATGTGCTCTCCTGATGAGGGAAGAAGAGAGCATGCTTTACTTCTGGATAGATTCCTGCACAAGAGAGCCCCATGTTCATGACTGTCCAGAGTGCAGCCAGTATGAGTCTCCTTGTACCCTTACACCACTGCGTACCCATGACACAGCCAAGTACAGTCTTAAATTGTGCCCTAGAATTTTGTTTCTTACATAAAAAATGGGAAAAAAGGGGAAAAAATGGGGGGGGTGGGAATTAGGAATTTAAAGGAAAATGGCTTTGACTCCAGTGGAATTCATCATGTGAACACTTAATTGCAATAGTAAGGGTTGCACATTCTAATCTAAATTTGCAATCTCCCTGGATTCTCCCCGTACATTTCATTTTATGGTGCCTGAAGCCTAGATTTTAAACCTCAAGGGTTAGGAGCTGTCTTTTATATCTGTGTTTTGTACATAGCAACTTAGCTGTGCCAGTACTTAGCAAATGGCTACCTAAAAATAACTAATACCAGATGACACTGTAAATTACATTAGGAGCTTGAATTAAAGTCTGGACCCATTACATGGCAATAGGCATTTAAGCACTCTAAATTGTTCAGTGTTCTTCTTCTGTAAGCAAAAGCTCACATATCAAAACCACAACACATCCTGGCCTGGTGCAAAGTAATTCAGAATGAATTATCTTTTCAGCCAAAAGGAGGGTGGTCCCATTCACTCACAGTTTAGTTATACTGGAATAGTGCCTGCCAGTAGTACAACTGGCCAATGAATAAGCAAAGATTTGGGTTTGTAATGGGGTCTCTTCTTGATGCCTGGTGAAAAACACCCCTCTGCAACACATGCTACTGCTTAGAAACAATATTTATTTTACCATTAACTTCAGTGCATTTAAACAGCTAGAAATCCAGAAACACAAAGAGCTGTTCAAATTCTCTGAGTTTTACCTGAACATATAAAATGCCAAAAGATAATATGTAGTAAAGTAAATAAACACTCCATAGATAATAAAGAATTCCATAGTCAATTGTCTGCATTAAACTAATCAAGTTCTTTTTCATGTAATTGTACACAGGATATTTTTTCACCCCTTGAACCAGTTGCATAGTTAATCCTGGTTCTTATGCTGCTAGAATTAAAGTTTCTCTGACATCTGCCTTGGGGCTGCAGATGTTTTAAATCTCACCTGCGTTTCATTTAAGAAAACGTGTCAAACATTTGGAAAAAGAAAGCAGCCATTGCCATAAGAGAAGGAAATATTTCATATTTATGAACTTCAGAAGAATTCAGTGCAAAGTCTACAGGGAAGCTAAAGAGTAAAGCTACCAGGAAACACGGTTATCCTTACCTTAGGAGGAAGCAAGTGAGAAAAAATGGACTCTATAACAGCCATTCTAGGGGAGACTGTAAAGAGCTGCCTGAGAGAAAGTGTACTCTAGGCCAGTT
>NW_005841922.1:3067978-3103031 GCF_000455745.1 Alligator sinensis
TTTTTCATGGGTCAAAAAAGGACAGTGCTGGGTAACTGCTTTATGCACCACGCTTGGACTCTGGGATGATCAAACGTCAGCTTTCATGGAAGTGACACTCATTTTGTCATGAGAAAGAATGAGCTGTTTGGGTTGCTCTGCATCCCTGCTGGCTGATTTATAGTTTGATGTTGGCATCAGTTTTCAGGAAAGCAATTTGTCTCTTCTTTTGTCCATGGCAGAGGCATTCCAATGTAACATGTTAATTTGCCAACTGTCATCAGCTGTCAAAATCCATTTAGTCAGCTAATTGATCAATGTGTGAGTAACATCCAAAATCAGTTTAAAAACCTTTGCTGTAAAAGCTGAGTGAAGAAATGGCTTCACTGTGCAGAATTCAATGCCCATGGACATGGCTTGGGGGTTCATACAGCTAGTCATTCAGCTCTCCAGGTCAGGCCTTGAATCTGTCTTATGTCCAGGTCAGGCTTTGAATCTGTCTTATGCCCCAATATGAAGAGCAGTTGTGTGGGTCTTGGTCTTCTCCCCTTTTTAGCCCTGCTTCAGCTGGAGTGGATTTAGCCCTGCTTCAGCTGATAGGTGCAGAGAGGGGCCCAAATCAAAACCATAATTCCAGGCTTCCTTCTCCCAGTGCAAATTTAGACGTCTGGCTTGTCATTTCAGCTTGGAAATGGAGCACTGTCTCTGTTGTGGGTCTGTGACAAGGGCTCTGCCTGGTTATCAGTACAGAAGAAAACTGCAGTTTCTTTTCTGTTTAAAACAGCATTCAGGGTAAGAACTTCCCACTTGAAGAGGATTGAACGTTCTTGTCTTGCCTTGTAAGAACTTGTTTTTTGAAAGACATAGAGGTTATACTTTATGAAAGGTTAGTCTCCACCTAGGATCAAAGGCTAAATCCAAAGCTGTGTTCTAATTATGTTAATTTATTTTACTTTGCTATTCAATTCATCTTTGGGGAGAAATCCTTACTCGTGGCAACTTTTTTTTTTTTTTTTTTTTGCTGAGTCCATTCTCCCATCTCAAAGGGCTGATTCAAATACATCTGAGCTTTGGAGAAGCTTGAATGTCAACTTCATGACTCCAGCCCAGTTCTAGCATAGAGTGGTAGTTCTAGCAGAGCTGTGCAGGGAAATTTTTCAAACATTTAAAAACTGGCCCAAAATATCTCATGCAGCACACACAGCCAGTCCATGGGTCTCATGCAGCATGCAGGGCTTGTCTATGGTTCCAGTCCAGCCTGCGAACTGGCCCTCAGCCCTTTATCCAGCCCACAGGGCCAGATGAGTTTGATATTCCTGGTGGAGAGCCACAGAAGTGTGCAAACTGCATTATCTACATAGCTGAAAGCAACAATCAAACAAACACATGTTATTCTATTCGTTTTCCCTTTCTACTCTATTAAATCATCTTCCACTACCAAAAAGGACCCTCCAAGGAAATTAGGTGCAACAGCTATATCAATGCCAAATCATGTATTCTAATTTTACATGCACAAACATCAGGCAATTCAAAGTTACAGTTCCCCAAGCTGTAGTGCAATCACACTGTATACACATGCTAAGGTGTTAACAGCTTATACAGCAATGCAAAATACTACCTATGTGGAAGACAGCCAAGTAACAGCTACATGGGACCCAAACATTTCAATATCCTACTTAGGCTGTTTAGCAGTGTTTTTGCACTGTCACACTGTTGTTTCTCACAGCAATATAGCTTTTTAACGCTTGGTGAGGGTCTAGCTATCAGTCTCAACAGATCTATGTGAAATAAATAACATTTTCGAACTTGAATACCTAAATGTAGACATCCAGCTCCAGAGTAGGATAACCAGTGCCCTGATTCACAATTGCTGGGTAGCTACTGCTCTCTGTGACTTCAGTGAGAGTTGTGGGTGGCCTGAAAAGATTCAGGGCATTTTACACAATTAACATGGATGTAAGAGCTTGATCTTAAAGCTCACTGAAGTCAAGAGAAATGTTTCCATTGACTTCAATGACTCATGGATTGAACCCAGGTGCCTAACTTCTGGCACTCAAGTTTGTATCCAATGTTTCCACAGAGAAAGTTACCTGATTTCAGCATTGTGAATATTGTAAAGCATTTTGAGTATTGCAAATAAAACTGAGTGGAATTTAGTGAGTCTCTGCTGATGTATAATTTTGTATCAAACCACAATACATTATTATTATTTATTATGAACCACAGCATATGCTGCTGTGTACATAGAACATAGTGCAAAAGAGCAAAGAGGTAAGCTATGTCTGTTTATTCACAGAAAGCAAGCTTTGGGAGTTAATTTTTGTCACACAGAGGAACATACATTTTTAAGTAAGATTTTCACTTTCAGAGAGGCCTTCAGGCCTTTCCAGATGCCCTTCGGTATAACTGTATTCATGGACAGCACTACTAGTATTACACTCCTCTTTCTGTGGCTCCAAATCACCTTCTCTTCTGTGATCAGATTGTGGTATCTTCTAAGTTTCTCTCTGTTGTTGAGTATAATATGTACGAGGTGTCATGGCTGCTTCACCCACAGCCATGATGTCTGGTTGGCTGTGTGGCATGGTATGATCCATGTTACTTGTTAATAAATGTTGGCTTTTTGTCATCTTCCAGCACTCCTGTTGGCTGTGCTTATATAGAGGGCTGATCCTAGAGATCAGGGTTTTTTTTAGCCAGTGGCTGATGCATTACTTTGACCACAGAATTGTGCCAGACCAGTATATTCCTGACTAGCATGGACCTGGCTCCTGCTAAAAAAATGGCAGATTGTTACATTTGTGAGGCTGCATAGTCTGTACACATCAGGCATGTCTTCTTTCAGGATATTGTTTTTGTAAGTGCTGGTTGCAGCTGTCTGGTCCTTTTACTATGGAGTCCTCCATACTTCAATCAAGTGTTGACAGATTTGGTCTATGGGAAGCACAAAAACAAACCCACCATGTCTTTTCTCTATCTCTTTCTGAGCTGACCTTGTCATTTTCACTTGTGGTGCTTCTCTTCCCATGCCTTTAGATGTGAAATCCAAAGGAGCCCTAACAACATCATGGGGTACGAGTGAGTTTTTACTTAAATTAATTCCTCGAGTTACCACCAAACCATTGCTCAAACTTCAAGAGTCCTCTTCCTTCCCTCTTACAGTATGCAGCCTCTTACTGGTCCTTGCAATACCTTCCTTGTCAAAAGACATCATCACCTTCCTGTCTATGGATCTTAACTCGGATGTTTATGGCTGTATTTTTTGTTTTTGCAATGTAATTCAGTCTTCAAAGGTGCATTCCAATCTACTGACATCCTTCTTGATTGCCATTTTTTGTATTTTGTTATATTTGCTCCCTAGAAATTGCTTTATTCCCAAACATTTGTAAAACTGCTCTATGTCCAGTAATTTAATATGGTTTTATCCACAAGCTCCAAGTTAGTTTGCCTAACCACACCTCAGCATTGGACATGTAGTATAGCACATTTGTCCAACCACAGCCCAGGGACTGCTCTGTCCGCCGGCAGCTCACCCTCCTCTCCCCGCCGCCGGAGAGGCAGGTGAGTCAGTGGGGTGTGTGCATGACACGGGGGTTTAAAAAGCCCTGTATAGAAGCGGTGTTTTTTAAAACTCACCGCTTCAATTTAGGGTCCCTGTTTTGTCTACACACACCCTTATAGATCTGAAATCCTTTAGATAACTTACATCTGACAATTTTAGCTTCTTCAGTGTGATCCTTTCCATGAATTTCAGCATTGTCCAGAACCTCTTGATATTATTACAGCAGCATCTGCACTTCAGAGATTTCTACTAGTAGCTCTGAACATACCTGGCCTAGGACATTTCCGGTTTTGCAGCTTTGCTAACACTTCAGAAAAAGCTTTCTTGGTGATATTATTATTTATCCCTCCACCATTCAGGATCTCAGAGGGGGAACACATGTGTACCTAACATTAACCAATGGGTGAGTGAGTTTAGAATGAAGTTTAGGTTGTTATCATCTTCTTTAGACTTCTAGAGGATCAGTGACCCTTTATGAAAGATCCACAGTCTTATAATAGAGCCAGTTTCCATTTACATGTTGCTGTAGTGCAGGGATACACAAAGTCCAGCTCGCGGGCCACATCTGGTCAGCCGGGGACTCTGTTTCCCAGCCGCCCCTCCCTGCATGGCTTGGGCCGGTCTCCATGGAGAACCCAGCTGCACTTGCGCAGTAAAGCTCAGGCTGGGGTTGCCACAGAGCCCAGCCTCAGCCATGTGGTAGTGCACGTGGCAGAGCAGTGCAGGGGGCTGCTCCAGAGCTGCTGGGAACTTGGAATAGGGGCATCTTTTTCCAGAGCCAGGGCACAATCTGTAGCCTGCATGCTCTGGCCAAGGCATTATAAAACCATACAATTAGGACAAGATGAAAGTTGATAGGTGGATACCACTAACAGGGCTTATCTCTCTATTTTTTAATCTGCAGATGATGAAATACAGTATTTACTCCCATACCATATTATCTCGTCCATTCCCCCCCCCGCATCAGCCCTCCAAAATTGTGAGTGTATCTTAAGTGGGGGACCTACAAAAAAAGCACGGTGGAATAAAGTAAGCAAGACACTGGGTGTGTCTACACAACACAGTTTGCTGCGCAGTAGAATAATCTACTGTACAGTAAAGCAACACTGTGTAACTGTGTACAGTAGCTACTGCTCATTAAAATAGACTAATGAGAGTTTTTATACTACCTGTAAATACGGGGCATCTATACACGTGTTTGGGGGGGAGGGGGAGGGGAGGGACACTTTAGTTAGAGCAGCAGTAATTAAAGAACCCACAACATTACATGCATTTGGCATCCCTACATTTCAAAATAGCAGTTGGGGCACTTTAACTAAAGCTTCTTCAACAAGTACCCCCACCACCATTTGAAGTGCAGGGATGCTGAACAGACATGATGTGGAGGCTGCTGGGGTGCGCTAATTAGCATGCTCCGGCAGACTTAATTAACCGAGTCTTTTTTGACACATGCTAATTGGCACACGTCGGAGCAGATGTCAGAGCACATGTATAGGTGCCCACAGGTAGTAGATTTACTGCACGTTAGCTAATGCACAGTAGTGCATGGTTACATAGCTGACTGAACGCAAACTGCTCCTGATCATCCCAGGCAGCAGGGGGCAGCAGAACTGTCCCGTCCCATGGGCAGCTGCCTGCTTCCCAGTCCCTGCTCCGATTGGCTGATTGGAGAAGGGACTGGGACACTGTCCCCTACTCTGGGCAGCTAACTGCTGCCGGGGCTGGCTCTGATCTCCAGAGCCAGGGTGCGGACAATTTCCCCTGGCCCCACAGCAGGCAGCTCCTGGGCCCCAGTATCGGACCTGGGACCTACCTGCTGCAAGGGTTAGGGGACATTGTCCCCACACAGGCTCCAAGATGAGAGTGTGAGTTGGGAAGCAGGCAGCTGCCTGGGGCAGGGGTTTGGGGTAGAAGGCAGCTGCTCCCATCCCCTGGAGCCCAGGTGCGACCCTGGTACCTCCTGCCAGCCCAGAGCTCCCCCTGGCTGCCATATGGTAGTAGACCAGGGCAGAAATCTTGAACTTCTCCCATTGGGAGCAGATTTGCTCCTGACAGGTGCACGTGTAGACATGCTCTCAGGGAAAGCTTACAGCGCAGTATTTTACTGCAAAGTAAGCTTTCTGCTCATTAATTGCACATGTAGATGTGCCAAGCTGGCTTCCACTTCTAACTGGGGCTACAAAGTGCAGGTGCAGAGTCCAGTATTAACCCTCTCACAGCTGCTGGTGAGGCAGCAGCTTTTTTTCCCTCACTCACCTTCAGAACCACTGAGCTGGCTGAGGATGAGTGAGCTGCTGCTTGCAGTCCATAGCCTTGATGAGTATATCTTGATTATTTACAGGAACTTACAAAGAGAACTATTTACAGTAAAGAACTAACTTACTACTGTCCTTGTAACCCTTGGGGGCCTCACCTTGTTGCTGTCCTGCTACATTAGGAATTTCCTGCCATCTCACCCAGAGTGTCTCCTGGGATGCCACACTTCCTAGATATTCTGTGTTTCCAGGAGGACTTAATCTTTGTCACATAATTGACCATGACTCTGGAAAAACATTTGTATGTTTTGCCTTCTAAATAAGCCAATATACATGTTTTATTTGGGGCATTTGGAATACAAGAAAATATGGCACCTGTAAGATAGTGGTTACAAGTGAATTTTCCATTGCATTTTTAATTTGCTGGAATCCAAAATTCAAAGGGAAGCTCTGGAGAAATGGGAAATACAAAACTACAGAACTCCATAGCCTTAAGAATCTCAGAAAAGCAAGTTGGACACCATATGGCAACACCGCATAGTTTATGTCAGTGGTGCTCAACCTCTCTGGCCTTTTGGCTAGATGGATGAGTGGCATGGGGCCAGTCTGTGGCTGGATCTCATTTGTGGCATCAGACCACCTGATTCAATGTTGGGTCAGTCCATAGGTGTAATCTGGTAATCCAGCATGATGCCGCATACCAGATCTGGCCACAGCCGGTCTAGTGCACAGGGCTCCCTAGGGTTTCCCATGGCTCTGGGAGCCACAGTGAATCATGTTGCCATCATTTCCTCACCACCAAATTTCCAGACCCATGGGGAGCTCCAGAGGCCAGATAACATGGCTCCATGGGCTGGATCCAGCCTATGGGCCATAGGTTGAGCATGTCATATTTCAATTACATGACATATTTAGTATAGCTTAGATCAAATTAAATGTGTTAGAAAAAGACAGGGACTCAGAACTGGACCTGGTGTTTGTTATCAGAGCTGTACAATACACTGTAGAGTCACACCCCCCCTACAACAGCTGACAAGGAATTTGTGAGGTTACAAATGAGGAGAGATATCAAATGGAGCCGCATGTTTTTATACAGCAGTCAAATCCAGGGGTACAACTGAACCCTTCAGTCAAATGCAGAATTCTTAGACTTGAAGCTGAAGAGGGCAATGCCATATATCTACAGACTGTTTTGCCCTATATATTCTCATGCAACACTATACAGTGAAATGTGTTTCAAAGCATGAATTCAACATTCTGTTTAACAGTGGCATGTGTTAACCTTCAGTCCCTATTGGAGCAGTGTGTTGACAGTGCATCTTATATCATCTTATCTGTATTATTCTTATAATTGCATAATATCAGCAAATGAAACATCAGTTTACCTCCTAATTCTATTTTATAATACAGACCATGAGTATAATCTAGTGTTTAGGAATTAGAGGTGGGCTCCAGCTACAGAATTCATAGCTGGATTTCAAATACTCTTCAGTTTAACAGTGTGCAGACAAGAGCAATGGGCTTTAGCCAAGCAGCTGTTGTGACTATGATGAGTCGACACTGTTTAAAGTTCAGGTACATTGCTACATACTTGAACCTGCTTCCATACTGAGGTTAGTGGGACACTGGAAGTTTGAAAGATTGCAACTTCAGCACAGCAGCTGAAGTGGAGGAAGAGCTGCAAAGCTATTAATGTAAGCTGTGTGTTTAAATTCTCACGTTAAAAATATACCCCACTCCCCCAGGCAACAAAGCTGCTTCCTAATGGATTTGGATTTTAGTGGTTCAAAGAAACAGGAAGAAAAGCAGCTCCTGTTGAGGGAAAGTGCTGTTGTTATGGCCATCATTAAAAGGCCATTTCCTCAATATTCAGTTCACCTTTGAAAAAGAATATAGGGCACTAAGCCAAATTCAGGGCAGCACAGATGTAACCGAGAGCAGTCTTTTACCTACTGTGTTCACTGATCTTAACTGTGTGCTTAAAGAATGAAATACATAATTAAGTTGGCAATTGCCCAAGAACATACTTGCTCATTAGACCAGAACTGGCCAATTGATGTTTGAAGGACAAATACCATTAGAAGACTGAGAAGTATTATGGTAATTAGTTATATGGAGACTTAAGACTGAATCCTGCAACCTCTCCTCAGGCAAGCTGTCCCACTGGAGTCACTAGGTCTACTTGTCTGAGTAAGAGTTGTAGGATCAAGCCCTCAAGGGCTTTTTCGAACAGTGAAAGACTCTACAGTATTCTGGAAACCCTCCCTCAAGCACAGTCACATTCTTTCAACGTGAAAAACAATCTTTACCTTTCACAGTGTGACACACAGTATTATCTGGATGGTAATAAAAGGCTTCCCACATTTTGTGTGTTCCCCAGGATTAAGACTTATACTGTAGTTTAAAACATTTACTTAAAAAAAATGCAGCTTTGTTTTAGCGTACTTGAGGCACAGTGTTCTTTTGACCTTCAGGAAACTTGTTTGCAACCGTGGCGGTGAGGGAAGGAAGGATATGTGCTCTTCTCTCCCCGTCCCTTGATAAGCATTTATTATTTTTCCTGTGATAATGCTAAGAGGCCCCAGTGAGGGATCAGGGACCTATAGTATTAGGCACCATGTATGTACACAGCATACATATACATAGTAAAGTATTTCTGATCAAAGTATCAATCAAAAAAGAACAGTTAGATGCAAGAACACAAAGTACCAGTGAGGGAATTATGGATAGCATAGCATGTGGTGGTCACAACTCCCCCTAGCTAACCTCATTTGCTAGACTTTTCTAAGCACCATCCCAGGGTCTGAGTTTTAATGAAATAACTTATTGATGCCCCAGTGTACCACAGGGGCTCTGTGCCACTCACAGCCTAGCAATAAAGGGCAAAAAAAAAAAAGAGAAAAAGAAGAAATCTCCTTTCAGTCCTGGCCTTCCCTTGAAATGTGCAGACTCGAATGGAAGACAAAGGATGGCCCAGTCCCTAGGCCACTAAACAGACATGGGGGGCTTATGGTTGCTTGCCTGCCATAGATTTTCTAGCCTCAGGGTACCTATACATGTGCAGTGAGGTTGCTCCGACGCGCTGTAACAACAGATTAATTGAGTCTGCTGGAGAGTGGCAATTACCGTATTTCAGACTCCAGCATCACGTGTCTCATTGTCCCCGCACTGAAAAATGGCAGCTGGAGCGCTTTAACTAAAGCGTGTTCAATGAGCTTTAGTATAAGCGCCCCTGCTGCCATTTTTGAGCATGAGGAAGCTGATACACAAGATGCTTCAGGCACTTTAATTAGAGTGGCTCTCAGAATCATTCTTTACTGGTTTAATGTTGTCACAGTTTACACCTGCAGTGGTATGTTATGCTTCAATTTCATCACGCTGTACACGTGCAGCGGCATATTTTGATTTAAATGACTTTGTTACATAACGAAGTAAAACACATCCAATGTATTTTAGCTTTGTATGTAACAAATTGCAGCGATACATCCAGAGAAGGCAGCGGGGATGGTGCATGGGGTGCTGGAAGCCCAGGTGTGCTTGGGGAAGCTCGGGCTTGGCAGGCTTCCAGTGTCCCGTGCACCGTCTCTGATGCCTTCTCTGGCCGCCAGCACACTGAGCCACCTGCCTGCCACCTTCCCGCACTGCCCAGGGGCAAGCCAGCCCGTTCCCGGGCATTCCCAGGTAGCAGGGACGGTGCATGGGGTGCTGGAAGCCCGCCAAGCCCAAGCTTCCCCGAGCACGCCCAGGCTTCCAGCACCCTGTTCTGTCAGGCTTAACTAATCAGGAGCACTATTTGATACCAGAGCTAAATTATTCAGTGAATACATTATCATGTGAATTTCACCTTTGTGTATCAAAAAAAATATTGATAATAAAATCCAAGTACATATAGAATTAACCAAATATTGGGGAGGAGGGGAATTACAGATCAAAAATGTATCCTGTAAACACGGAGAAATTCACCAGACTATATACTTGATTAATAACATTTCACTAACTCTTTGAATTAATGCCTGTAAAACACTTTTAGATCCTAGTCCAAAGTGTAATTTATTGGTGACTATAGAGATGTTTAACTAGAAAAATTGTATTTGTCATTTAGAAATGAAGTATTCTATTCATCTTAAGGTTTTCATGCTTTCTAATACAATCTTTAGTGATTCTTATAATAAAAACAGTGAGGACAAAGCAATATTTAGCCATTTTTCTTGTTACAGTAACAAAACAATACCACAAAAGATTAACATTAACCAACTGAAATCAACTGAAGAGATTTAAGGAGGAATGGTTTATACCACCTTTTCCAGTTGTGTTTTGAGGGGGATTGGAAACAGTCTGAACACTTCTGAATGATACCTGGCAATTAAGATATGTGAGGGAATGTCCATCCCGATGGAGTTTAGGACCGAGAGTGGTACTGAACATCTGAAAGGCAGGCACTGAGGAAATTTAGATACTTAGGAAACGAAGCAGGGGCCTTAAATTGAAGCGGTGGGTTTTTAAACCCACCGCTTCAATTTAGGGTGAAGTAAACCCCCATGTTGTACACATACCCTGCACTTACCTGCCTCTCTGGTGGGAGGGGAGAGTGAGCTGCCAGCGGGCAGAGCAGTCCCTGGGCTGCGGGAGGAGGCTGGTGCTTCCCTCTGCGGCAGCGGTGTCCCCCCCAGGCAGCACCCGCCTGCAGGCACCCATCTCAGGCTGTCCCAGGGGGCCACGGAGGGAAACACCAGGCCCCCACGCAGCTCAGGCAGGCAGGCAGGCTCCGGGGGTGGGGGGTGTGGGGGGGAGAGACTGATGCTTCACTCTGTGACTGTAGGGGCAACAAACTCGGAGGAGTTTTAGTTTGCTGAGCCCCAAATCATTTAAGGTGCATTACACTGCCAAATTTCCTACAGTGGCTGGAATTAATGTGCAATACACCGCCAAGGTGTGCAAACACCGACACCATTAAAGCAGCGCAAAAGCATTTAGTCCGCTTTACAGTATCGTACACACATGCCCCTCGTTTCGTCTACACATGGCCATACAAGTTAGGCATGGATTCTGTGAATGCCAGAAGCACCTTTTGAGGTAGGCACCTACAGAGACATTTAGGCTCCTAAATCCTCATTGTGAATCTAGCCCTAAGCCTCTAATCCTGAAGTATCTTGTATTTACTATTAAATATACTTGTAAATGTAACTACTATTTACTAAGGCTGAAACTAATAGAGTTCTTGGAACTAACGCAAGATATAATGTTACTCCCAAAGCCTACATAATTGTATAGCAAATTAAATCCTTGCTATGAATATATATTTTAAAGAAATCATACCAAGTTCTACCAAATCTATGGGACTTTCTCATGAATTCACACTCATAAAAAAAAGTTAATTTCATTAACTGCTCAGTGAGTTGTTTGGAAGTTTTCAAGGTTTGGCTTTACTGCAGGCACTTTGAACAGCAGTCCTGCTGTTGTTCAAAGACTCCATAAAATATACTGGCATGTGTGTATCTTTAGGAAGAGCACACCTGAGGCAGAGGTTGCCATGGCAAATGATCTTTTTATTAAAAACCAGGCTTAATGTGCATACTAACTTGTAAAACCTGATGGCATCTGGTGCATACAAATCCTCAGGCTGTTGTTAATTATGTTTCCATATTCAAATATTTCAAATGTTTGTGGAGAGATTTTTTTTTTAATTACTGGGTATCAGATAAAGAATGTTTATTTGGTTGATTTACTGTTTCTTGAACTACATAACTGAGAAGGGGTCACTAAGGTGCAAAATGAAAAGGCATCAGTTGCCTCAGAGGATGTTACAAGAAACCCTGCAGTAGCCAGTTATGGGATAACTTGCATACAAGGAATGATTCTTCCAAGCTCCCAAAGCGAGAGGTAGTTTTATGCCCTGAAACCTGGTGATTTACAACCATGCCAAGTGTCTTATATTGTTTCAACTTTACTCTTATAAGCCTGGATATTCATGTTATCCATATAAAGGATTGATCCAGTACAGAATCCTGCTAAATTCTTAACCTCAAAGTTAACTTGTGGCAGGAGTCCCATGGGCTAACTCGGCACTGTCCAACTGTCAACCTTTGGGCCCCACAAGAGGTTAACATGCAGCTCCCGGGGCCTCTAACCACTGCTACCCCTTGTTCCTCCAGCAGAAGCAGCAGGATCCAAGGACTTGGAGCTTCCCCCTCCCTCCTCTGGTTTCCAGGGGAGCCCCAGCATCTTGCATAGTATATTGGGGGAGCCCATGGCTGGGGAGCTGAAGGTGAGATGCATGCCCCAGCAGGGGGAGGGGGGCCCACCTGCCTGTGGTGCAGGGGTGGAGGGTACCATGTGGCATGCAGCCTGTGGGGTCTCTGATCCCCCCACCAGCGTGGCTCCCACTGGAGTGCCCCGTGGAGTGTACAGCCCCCAGCCACCTTTGAAGTTGGACAGCCCTGGGCTAACTGAATGCTTTGTTAAAAATATATTTCCTATTATCTATACTACATATTTTGCCTATCACTTCCACTTAATGCCTCCTTGTTCATGCATTAGGAAGAAGGAAGAACAGAAGTGTCCAACTTGCCTCCTTGTTGTTTGGGATACCTTTCTCATGCTACCTTTTATTCACCTCCTCTCTGATGTAAAGAATCCCAGGGTTTTTTGGTTTCTTTTCCCCATCAATCTCTATTCACATGTTAGTTTTTTCCTCTTGGAATGAACTGAACCTTTTCATTTTGCTCTGTGCTCCTTTTCCCAATTTATTAATATTTATTGATGAATATACTCTGCTGAAAGGAGAATGAAGGACAAAAGGATCTTCTCCCATGATCCCTAAAACTCCTTTTTTCCTGTGGATGAGAATTCTACCCTCTTTACTCTCACAATCCATGCTAAAGCAGAGTGCTGCTACCAGGCTTTTCATATGAATCCATCTAAGTCAGAAATCTTGTTACCTTTATATTAAAAAAATATCACCATCGCTCCACGTTAACCTGGAGACCCTCTCCCATGTTTATACTGTTTTGGGGACCATTGCACACATAATTATGCAAGTAAATAAATTTAAGAGCAATCTCAGTGGGATTAGTGATGTAGGCAAGTGTGAGCAGAATCATGGCCTTTGATTATAAACCATTATGTGACAGGAATTAGATCTTTCTCTGTGATTTCTAGTGTTAAAACTCCATCAGCACCTAACAAGTCATAAATAAAGATTTATGTGCAGTATATCATCATAAAACACATTGCTTAATCAATTCTACCCCAAGCCCATCTAACTATTCTTAGATGACTCCCCACTATTTTTGTATTATGGGGTCAGGCTTTCAGCTGGTGTAATTCACAATAGCTTAACTGGAATCAGTATAACTATGCCAATTTGTGCTAGCTGGCTCACAGTGCTCAGGGGCTCTGCACAGGTGACCCCCTTTCTTCAGTTGTTCAGGTCTGATCACATATGGAGGTTTCTGTAAGATATGGGCCATGCTTCACAACTGAACCTTTTCTGTTCTACCTTTAAACAAAATGCAAAACCCTCCCAGAAAACTAAACTCCAGTAAATTCTGAAACGATGAAATCTTAATCCAAGGTATCTTATTGCAGCTGCAGTTCCCCATAAAGGTAATCCTCTACAGTAGCTGGAATGTGAGCCCCCAGGGCTGTGACCTCCCAATTCAACATAGAGACAAATGTTTCTCCAGAGGAAAAAAAAAGATCAAAACTGCCACCTTGTGCTTCTTTTTATGGAACTGTGTTACTCTTTGCTGCTCCTGAGGTCATTATTGACTGAATTTCATGCACATAAAGCCATCTTTTCTGAAGTTAGATTTTTTTTTGTGCTCTTAAATAAGAAACTTCAAGCTGGATGTTATTGTTTCATAAGGTATGTAGGGATTCTGAAATCTAGTGGATATACTAGGTGCTAGAAAGTCAGTCGGTTAGTGAACACCCTTGTTTTTCTAAAATGTTAGTTCGAGCAAAAAGAGGTGCATGCAGTTTCACTGTTCTGATTCAATGTCAACAGATCCAAGCCTGCGCTACAGATAAAATCAATGACAAAACTGCTATTGATTTAAATGAGGGCAGGATTTGGCCACGGTTAGCTTTTGTTGACATTGTAACAGTAATGCACAAAGACAGTAACAAAAAAGGAGTGCGACTATGAAGCTTCTGCTGTGAAATATACCTTCACATGTTGTTAGTAGAAAAGAAGATACATTTCTGGCAAGCGTTTTAAACATGGAGCATTCTGTCTTCATGCTAATATTCCACAGAGGTAAATGTTTGCTATGTTTACTTATTGAAGTGGAATGTGAATGTCTGTGAAACAAGAATAGAAACACTGGGGAAATATGGAACATATACAATGTGTATATGAAGATCACTTCTGGTTCACTTACAATTTCCCAATAAGTTTAGATGCTACTATATTGAGACAGATCTAAAAGTTTCCATTAACTGGTTCATGTTGCATGATAACTTAAAAAATACTATGCCTGATCAGAGCCGTCCCCAACAAAAATAAAAGAAAATGGTACACTAATTCTGTTCCTTTGGAGCGTGTCAGTTGCAAGCACCGTTTCTCTAGGTTTTTGTTTAAGACCCCCAAAATGCGAGAGATACTCTTTGATGCAAGTAGGGAAGTGGTGAAAGCACTACCTTCGACAAAAAAAAAAAATGGAGTACCTACTGTAATTAGGAATCCAATTTCCCTCCTATTCAAGTCAGTGGGAAAACGTGCAGTGACTTCAATGGGTGGAAAAATCAGGCTTCCATATCCTGACTAATAGCAGTATGTTTTACTGACAGAATTAATCATATTAATAAGCTGGCATGTGAACTCTTTTTTTTCTTGCTGCTGAAAGCAACTTGTGGGTTGGCTTTTATTCTTTCAAACACAATTAGCAATGCACTCTGGCTGTTGAATAGACCTATTCATTTGAACAAATTATTCTCTGGCAGAGAGTTCCCCCCCTTTAAACCCTCTCTTATTCTGGTCCGAAGACACAAAAGCTTGCCTGTCATTAATCCTGCCTGGCTCAGTCTGAGAAAGACAAGTGGAACATACACACACTGCATATATTTTTACCTTCTAAGTGACTGCTGAATTGCTTGCTTCCCTCCGCCCTTATCTTCATTAGCCTACAATCCCAATTAAAGAATGACATAAGGAATACACTTAGGGAACGACTCTGGCACGGATGTTATGGATGAGCTGATAAACTTATGATTGATGCTACCTCCCACATAGCTTTTGTAGATAACTGGTGAAGCACTAAGAACTGCTTCAGAGGCCTCCCTGCTGGGTCATTTCTCATTTAGGAGACTTAAAATGTTAAAAATAACAGATTTGTGCCTTCTAAAAGGTAGTAGCATCTGGCTGATCTAAATAATTTATGTAGTTCTTACTCTGCTCACATTTTTTGGGTGAGAGAACGACAGAGGCAAATTGACCTTTGGTTCTCTTTTCCTAGCGTTCATTTTAGGCACTGAGAAGAGGGCTGTAGAGAAGACAAAATCCACATATCCACCCAGCAAACAATGCTGTCATGTAGTTAACACAGCTGAAATGTTTGTTTAATTAGTTAAATTTTCAGCTTTTAAAGAAGAAGAAAAAACAAGCCATGGGTGGCCTGCTAACCTCAAAAGAGCAAATATCCAAGGTTATAAAATCATCTCAGTGCAGAATACTGGGTAGGACATAAAAAAGGATTTATTGAATCCTACCCCAAGCCAGGAACAGAGGTAGCATTAAGAAGTTTCAAACTGAAGCCTAAAGCCAATGCACTAAGTGTTCAGCATTATTTAATAAAATGAGCTGTGCATATACATTAACCGAAATGCTATTTATTCTGTTAAAAAATTTAGCTAAGGTAACTGTCCTAAATTATTCTTACAGCAGTATAGAGTCCATTTCAAATTTTGCTCTCTGATAAATGCACAGAGCTCTCATTGTCTTCTATGGGAGGGGTGTATGCAGGTATGTGTGTGTATTCAACACCAGAATTTGGCCCTCGGTATTGGTATATTTTTCTTACATGCTGCCTTCAGTCCAAGGATCTCAAATCAGTCTACACAGAGCTTGTTAATATCATCTTAATATATGAATAACTTAAACAGATTAGAGGTTAAGTGCATAGAAAAGAAAATTAGACTGGATTTACTATTCCCTAGTTCTGACCATCTGTACCTGCTGGATTGTTAGGAAGATTCAACTATGAAGGGTCTTCCATAATCCTTATACGGATTTGGCAGTATTGACATCAGTGTCAGTTACAGATACATAAAGGACTAAATCCTATACTTACTGAAGTCCCCTCTTAGGAGTTTTGTAGTGGATACCAGGATGGTAGGAAGCAGGACATGCTTCTTGTAATGTGTCATTAAGGGAGTTCCACAGACTGTTTCTGAAGAACTCAGCATCATCAGGTAAGGCTAGATGATCAGAAGAGGTCAGCTCCCACTTAGGCACTAAAATATATGAACAGATTTTCCAAAGAAGAGCATGTTGGCTGCTGAGCCCCTTGGAAAAAAGTCTAGCCTTTTGTAAGGTTTAAGAATAGGAGCTGAAGGCTTCTGACACTTTGGCCTATTGTTTTTTAAGACTCTGGCCTCATATTAACATGATAACTGCTACAGATGAGCAGTGCGAGCTAGGAAATCAATAACATATTAATAACATTCATTAGCAGGCTAGGCTGGCCGTGAAACAGCCTTTACATGGCATGTTTAGCCATATGTTGGAGAATTCCATTGTTTCCAGCCCCATCGTCATGAATGACTGTCTGTGGGGCCTGGTTTAAATCGCAGGCCCAGCTTGTGGCACGGAGGCTTCTTTAATTTTAGAGTTCACCCCATGCACTCCCCTCCCTGCCACTGAGTGGTGGAGGGGCCCATTGGCCCTGCTGCTCGCTGCGTGTTCCTGATGGCCAGAAGGCAAAAACTGCGGTTTAAAATATTTTATGTGGTTTTAGCTACTTTCTATGAAACAGAAGGTTTGGAAAAGGGAGAAAAACCAGCATCATGTGCTGTGCTAGCTTTCCGCAGGCCACCAGCATGTGTTCGGTGGTCCAAAAGTTTGAAAGCTGTTACTGGGCATCTCCTGTTTGTACTGTTCTCTGATGTTCTTCATTTTTAAAATGCCCTTTCCATGTAGTGCATTAATGCCTGTACAATTAGCAATGGCAAGCATCCAGGAAAAGATGGCAATGTTAGGTAATTTGTTCTTGTCAGTGTCACTGTCAGGCAATTTAGGCCATACATTTAGGACCTATTCTCCCCTACACTGCAAAACCTGGCATAGCGAAACAAAATCTGTGGTTCAATTTAATTTCCCTGGATATGAGGGATATATTCAACTATATGAAGAAGAGACTGAGTGTTTCAACCCAATGCCTATGGATCCCCTTTGACATATATTGTCAGAAAGATTCCTGCTATGGTTATTTTCCGCAAACTCCACAGTTGATTTTGTCTGGTGGAGGAATATCTAGTGGGGAAGAGCCATCCCCAACACCTCCCAGCTTACTGAAAGACTTCTCTTGGAGTGGGTAAGAGTCAGCATACCATGGACCTGGCATTGTCACTTCCTTTTCCATGAAGGTTAAAAATAAAGATGTAAATATATTTTTGAAAAAATATTCATTTAACCTCCTCTAATTAAACAATTACCTGATAACATAGCAGCTGCTGGAAGCTGCTTCCAAGCCCTTTGACAGGGAAGAGGGAGGGAGGGCTAGGGACAGACATTACACAAACTGGCTTAAGTGATCAGAAACTGGTTTAAACCTGTAACAGAACAGATGTTCAGTGCACACAAACCAGTTTGAAAGTGGCTGAAACCAGTTTGAGATAAACCTGGTTGAATGTAGTATCAGACTTAACTGATTTGGCTCAAACCGGTTTATGCAATGTCTGTCCCAAACCCCTTGCTGGTTTAAGGTCGATCAGAGCCCTCCAGCATCCTGGCATGCTCTCTGGCTGTGCAGGGCTCTGCTCCACAGCAAGGCTAGCCCCTCCCCTTTGCTGCCTTGCTGGAGATCAGCAGTCTCTGAAGGCATCTGCCTGGCTTCTGCTCCCCACCTTTCTTCTCCACTCTGTGCTAAGCAGGTATTCCCCCTTCCCTCACAGACACCTCAGCATTGGCTAACAGACCACATGCTGGCTACAGTCTTTGTCGTGGGAGAGGACAGAGGCAGACAGACCTTTTGGAGCTATTTAACAGGTTGCTTAACGTCCTTCCTTGGAAAACCTGTTTAAGAATTGTTTGTTTCCTTCCCTCCCCCTTCCCCTCTGCCTTGTGGAGAGGTGTCTGTTTATTAGCTAGTAGACCACATGGTGGGTCTGTGCTGAATCAACAGGTAGCTGGTACTGTCCCTCTGTTTTCTTAATGGGGCAATAAACATGGAGATAAGGGTGACACCGTTATCAGCCCCCCCACCCCCGGCTTGCTTGCCTGTGAGTTTGCTGCAGACAGTATACAGAAGCAGGGAGGGAGATTGAAAAGCTCTGTATCATCAACAGATGCATGTGCTGCACACCCCCACTTTGCCTCAGTGCTAGCTGGGGGCTAGCAACCCTCCAGCCCATGAGTAGCGAGCCAGGGAAAGCCTGGGACTGCAGGAAGGCTCACGGTTTACACCCCCTTCAGCTCAGCTGTGCATGGGAAGGGAGGGCTGCTCTAGTGCCCCCTGGCTTTCAGCCTGAGCTACTGCAGGCATGTGCCTGAATGTCTTCAGTCCAGAGGGATTATCTGTATGGTTGGAAACTGATTCAGCCTAGTCAGGTTAGACTAACCTGCAAAGGTTGAATCAATTCAGGCTTTTTGAATGTCTGTACCTAGCTGAGGAGGCAAGCCCAGCCATATAACACAGCCCACTTGAAGCCCTGCACTGGCAGGGAGGGAGCACTTATGAACCAGTAGTTAGTTGCTTAATTGATGAGTTACTAGGTTGTTTTCCCCTTGGGATATGGGTATTAGTCCCCCTTTCCCCTCCTCCCCTCCCCTCCTATGTGCTCCTCCCTCCTGACTGCTCTGCTGCCTTCTGATTTTAGCTGGGGCACCACGCAACTTCCCTTCCCCACTTCCCTGCCAGAATATGCCTACCCCAAGCTAAAGGATAACCAGCAAGCTAACCAGTTATCACTGCACTTATTGGTTAAATGATTAATTATTTAACCTTTCACAACCCTAGTTAAAAGGTCTGAGTGACAAGACAACCAAGGCACATATTTCAGGGTATGTGGGGGGAAGCATGGGCATGTGTAATGTGTACGTGTGAAAAGTTCTACAAGCTGTTATTTTTCCTCATGTATTTACTTTTTTTAAAAACATTTTTGGATTGTAACACTTCCCTGCAATGTTTACAGCTCAAACATTACAGTGCTAAGCTGGTGCATGAGAATCAGCAGAGAAAAAACAAAGCACCTTATTTCCTTTGTCCAAACTGATGCAATGCAAAGTATAAAAATAAAAAATGATGAAAAGTAAGTGAGACCATTTATAGCAGTTCATTTTTAGTACTTTCAGGGATTAGTAAAGTGGATAATGATTTGTTATAAATGGGTGCATCTACATGTGCCATTAGTACACAGAAATAAACTTCACAGCAATAAGCTTATTGCATATAGCTTATTGCTCCAGTTTTATTGCTCCTTGGAAGCTCCTGGATACACCATTTATATGTGCACCTGTACCACAGCACACCGGGCCAAGTTGGAGCAGCCCCAGCCCCAGCCAGGCTCAGTGTGCTGTGGAGGGGCTGGCTGAGGCATGAGGGTGCATCAGTATTGGGTTGGCCAGCAAGCAGATGCCACACTGAAGCACCCTTGTGCCCCTGCCAGCCCCATCAGCATCTACACATATAGTTACAAGTACTACCCTGCTTTGGAGTTTATTAGTTTTCTGTGCCCTAATAGGGATGCGCATGTAGACACCGAGATATTTTTTACTGAAGAGCTAATTAGTCAGCTTTGTAGTAAATACCTTGTGTAGAGGTAAGCAGTTTGATGTTTTAACCTCGTAACACCCCTTTGAAAATTTATTTTTCCCTCTTAATTAGGAGAATATGAGAGATTTCTATGGAAAAGTTTCGATTACAACTGTGCAGTATCATGAGCAGGGGTACCATTTCAATAATTACATATCTTTATTTGGAGCCAAAGCCAGTGCATTTCGCCTGTAGCTCTACATCAGTGTTCTCAATCTTTTCAAGGCACCCTTGTTAGCCTCAGGGCACTCCTCAAGGGACTCAAAGCACTCCTCAGAAAATGTCAGCTCTTAGTTTTTACTCTTTTTTTTTTTTTTTTTACTACAATAAAGCAGTTGAGCAATTCTTCTGTTGTTCTGTTGCAAAGAACTCAGACCACAGCAGGTTAAAATATTTTTAACACTATGGAGTCCTGTTTGAAATCTCTAGTTTTATCCCATGAATCATGATTGTACACCTAACAGCACTAACATTATGCAGCACCCCATGACACCCGTGAAAGGATCTCAAGGAACCCCAGGTTGCTATAGCACCCTGGTAGAGACTCACTACTGTAGGCAAATGGCCTTTTACTCAGAGTTGGAGCACTGACTATCATGGACAGGAACCAATGGATACTACTGATACTCGTCCCTGACTGGACAAGCCTCTATAGTCTGATAAATGACAGCTATATTTGGCAGTACAGATATACATACTCCAATACAGGAAGCAAAAACACATGCCAACAAAAGAACTGCTCCATATCCTAGCTTCTGAGATAGGAACTCCCACATGCAACATACTAATTCTACTTCCTGCCAGAGTTTATATTTTGCTAGCAGTGCCACTGTATCCAAACATTTAGCTCAACCGTGAACTAATATATGCATGGTCCTCCAAAGAGTTCCACATCCAGCAGGATCTTAAGTACCTCTTCTGCCTGTTCCCAACTGTATTCCCTCACCCCCACACTTCAGCCTGTGAACTGGCCAGGAACCTGTAAGTCCATCTGTCATCATTAGCCAACTGCCACATAGTCATTTTGTTGGTTTGGCTCCCTGGATATAAAGCTGACTGCTCTTGACTAGTGAGGCTATGGGGCTCTGCTGTAGGGAGTGAAGGTGTGTTGCTCTTTCCTTTATATACCTCCAAGCTCTCTAGAAGATACTATTCTCCCTGTGTCTTACAGGAGTTATTTTGTGCAACATATGCAAATCTGAATGAGCTTCCTCAAATCACAGCCTCATCATTAGAGCACTATTTTCATTCAGTTGTTCTTTCTGTGTGGTCATACACCATGATGGGAAGCCTTTCTGGGTGACCAGATCCCAAGATTTTTTTTTCCCCCATTTCAAATGACAGTTCGTAGTATCTATAATGACAAGTAGATGGTAGACTTCTAGTGAGAGTACTCCTATATTTACAACAGACCTGTTATATATTTTAATGACTGCAAAGAGGCCTGGAAGCAGGGAAGAATATGAAGCACAAGGGATTACTGTCTAGTGCCTTGTACCAGTTCTAAACCAAGGCAGGGGGTTCTCCTGTTAATGGCACTCTTGCTTGTCAAATTCTGTCTATAGTTAATCCATTAACCTGAAACGAACGCAAAACACCAATAAAATGGTGTTTTAGGGTTCACAAAACTAATAAGCGTGCTTATTAGTTTCTTGAAAGTATTACCGTATTCCAGTTAATGCCACATATAAATAAAATGTATGCCTTAAAAAGTACGTGCAGATTTTCTGAAGACAAGTAGTATCGTACAGTGCTTAAAGGGAAGGACCTCAGATTTATTAATCCGGATGGCAAGGTAGTACGGCTTTGCTTTGAGATCTTGTTCTTCTTCCCACAATTATAGTTTTCAAGCTATTTACATTTACTCTTCCTGCTTTCCTCACTTTTAAAGAAGCCAATTAAATCCAATGTTTGAATCATCATAAAAATAGCATAACATACTGCCTGAATTTATCAAGTAAGAAGCTTTTTTTTTTATACTAATTCATTTATCTCCTGTGTAAATGTTGTAAAAGTTCCAGCAGCAGCATTAGTGAGATTTTCTGCACAATGCTGTCATGGCAGTGGATTCACAAGCTTACTCTGCTGACCATTTTTCCTGCAGGACTGTATGTGTCACACTCTCTTTTCAAGCCATGTAGGAATATTTTAAAGTTGATGTGAAAAGCTTACTCCCTGTGATGGAGAAGATTGTGTATTCTAGAAGTACCTGTACCAGTATGCAGGAAACCTAATGTGTATGTTATATCGTAGAAGTTCCTGTTTTGTTCTCAAAGGCGATGCAAGCTCATTCAAAAAAGTAACTCCAGACTTTCAGTGATGGTAATGTTCTAAACTAATATGGAGAAGCATCATCCTAGTCTTAGTCCTAATTACAAGAAACCTAGGGCATGTCTACATTTGCTATTAATTCGAAGTAGGCTTACTGTGCAGTAAAAATACTGTGTAGTAAGCCTACCCAGGAGCACGTCTACATACGCTCCCTCTTGGAAGCAGATTTGCTCCCTATAGGAGCAGCCCAGTGCAGGGCTGATTCTACCCTGCTCTGCCTAGCCTGGGGGCTGGCAGGAAGCATGGGGCTGGTTCCCATGCACACAGGGCCAGGAGTGCTCTGCCAGCTGCAGCTGTCTCTTATAGATTCATAGATTGTAGAGTTGGAAGGGACCACAATGGATCATCGTGTCCGACCCCCTGCCCCTGGCAGGAAAGAAAACTGAGGTCAGATGACCCCAGCCAGGTGACTGTCAAGCCTCCTCTTGAAGACCTCCAAGTTAGGTGATAGCACCACCTCTCTTGGAAGCCCATTCCAGATTCTGGCCACCCTTAATGTAAAAAATGTCTTCCTAATGTCTAACCTAAATCTACTCTTCACTAGTTTGCACCCATTATTCCTAGTTACCTGGCCCCATACACATTGGAAGGGGTCCTGATGTACATGGGGCTGGGAAACAGCTGCAGCTCCAGAGCTCTCCTGCCCCATGCACATGGGGACAAGCTCTGTGCTCAGCGGGGCTTCTCTGCACAGCCTGGGACTGGCCAGGAACTGTCCCATTTTGGGGCAGGTCCCAACCAGCTCTGAGCTGCATGAGAGTCCTGGGCTGGGCAGGGAACTCGTGCAGCCCAGAGCTGACTGGGACCTGCCCCAGAACAGGACAGCTCCCAGCCAGCTAGGGGAACTCCTTGTGCAGCCCAGAGCTATCTGGGACCTGCTGTAGAACAGACAGTTCACAGCCAGCCCCAGCCTAGGTGGGGAAGCAAGCTGCTCCAGACTCCTAGTGCTGCTTGGCTCTCAGCTCCGGGACGGTGGGGAAGGGGGTAAAGTGCTACCCCGCCCCAGCGTTGCTCAGCTCCCAGCCTCTAGGGGGAGCTTGGAGCTCAGTACTGCAAGTACTGGGGGAGTTACCCATCCCCTGTGGCCCCCTAATGCAGGGGCTGACCAGGACAAATTTGTTCTGGCCACCATCTACATATGCTTTACTACCTGTATTTATGGGTAGTAACTAACTGCACAGAAGAGTCATTTACTGCACAGTAAGTGTGCACGTGTAGATGGTGATGCTTTACTGCACAGTAGATCAGTCTGTGTAGTCAAACATCTTGTGTAGACACTCTGTGTCCTTTCTCCCTCTTTGGAAGACAGTGGTATGTCCAGGTTTAAAATATTTATCAAGCTTTGTGGGGCATCTTTAGTATGTATGTATTTAGACAATTTAAAAAACTACACAAGCAACATTTTCATTATGGCATGCAGGGCAATTGAGTGAATGGTTAAATCACTAGATACAACAGAGAAAGTATAACTTGCTGGGACCCTGATTCAGTTAAAGAAATGAAGCGAGAGAAGTCACTCTGGAATGCTGGAGTCAAGTAAGAAAGAAAATAAAACTTTAGAAAGGATCAAGATGAAAGGTCAAAATGAGAGGGAGAGGTACAGAGCCCCCTCATGTGCTCCTTGAAGAATAAAGTGCCAAGGACAGGGCAGTCTGTTGTGTATGACTGTGAAAAAGCAAGGGGAGAAATTGTCTTTAGCTGTGGAAGAAACCGTTATCAGAAAAATTGTTCACAAAGGCAACGGTGAGGTCCATGGCTAAATCCAGGTGGTATGTGCCTAACAGAGCAGGACACTTTGTCACTCTTAGTTTAATCAGGAGGTGTTCTTGAGAATGCTAAGAGCTCCAGGCTCATAATCAAGTACTTACATAATCATCCTCATGCAGCCCTTGTTTCTGAACAGAACTTTTCACCTCTGTGGAAAACTTCTCAAACTCAGGTTTCACTGTCCTCAGTAGAGTGACTGTTTGGAGGGATGAGTATGCTTGCTTCGCTTCAAGGTCGTGTTTGTCTCCTCTCTTCCACGAGCCATTTCCTAAGGGAGAAATAAACATATTTATAATTCCAAGTCAGTTACCAGAAAGGGACTGTTTTCCTTTTCTGATGAAATATCACCATATGTTTCTATATATTGCTTGGAGTCATTAGTGATGTACAAGACACTGCTGCCACTCCAATGTGTGCTGAGGCAAGTTCAAAAGAGAGTAAAACATGCTGCTTGATGCTAAGGGAGCAAGATGGGGAGGAACCACTAATATAACAACATTGAAATAACTGTAGATATGATGTACTGTCAAAATCCCAATATAGTGTGGTAAGAAAAAAGAGTCTTTATCATCATTCTTTGCTTGCACTGTTAACATCTGGACTTAGATTTAGCTAGAAGCAAGCAACATGCTCAGATGCAGAAATGTAGTGCGTCTTAAATACAGAGACAACAGTTAGAACAAGTGGAAGGGAGACAAATCTCCTGGATTCTGTCCCCAATCAGTCCAAAAGTGACTCTCAGTGTGACCTGAAGGAAAGTCAAAAAGGTCTAACTGGAAGTAGAAAACTGAAAGTTACCTGAAAGGATATCACAGAGGGCCAGACCTTATACATCACAGCTCTCCGACTAAAATCAACTGGTACTGCAATATGCACAGTGGTTACAAGGTGGGCCCTGCTTTTTTTTTTTAAATTTAAAACAAACCCCTAACAACAAGCATGCCTTCTCCTGCAGTGTACACACCTATGCCTAATGCCTCCAGTTGGCCAATTTAACTCAAACAAATAATTGTAATTGGAGCTTTTTTAATTTAGAAGCAGGTGACTTGTGTTTAATTATTAAATGTTTTTTCCTGCCTGGACCTGTCATGTCTTGAGAACTTCCTGTGAATTGGCTGGGCACTGAGGGCCAGGACCGAGGTCAACAGAAAGACTCCCATTGACTTGGATCAGATTCTAACTTTATTCTATACTAGTGATAAAAAAGAGGCTTTGAGAGAATAACAGTGTCATAAACAACATGTGTGTAAGCACTTAAAAATAATTAAATGTGAGACGGTCATTTTTATTTTTGGAATTAAAAAGCCACTGGTGGCTAAAAGTACAAAGCCTAGAAGTAGAACACAACTAGGCGTTGAGGTTTTGAATCCAGAGACACAGAGGGCCCTGAGATGAGGGAGGATGTGATCACCTCACTTAGTAAGGGAAGAGAGAAAGTGGTTCAGTTCCAGGAAGAGAAGCGATGGAAGACAAGAGAAGACACCAATGTTGGCAGCAGCCAGGCACCACAACTTCCACCAGCTTTGACTCGGACATCAGGACAACATTATGGTATAAGGGAAGTAAGGTTTTCAGGTCCTATGTGAAGTCTCATGGATCCTCTACTTTCTCCAAAAGCATTTGGATCAAGAGCGGGTGGGACCTGGAGTTCTACTTGCCCTACTCCCTAATGTGCTGTGATGCTGCTCAGACATTACTGGGGTAAGGCAAGTGGATTCATGTCAGCAGCAAATGACTCTCCTCCCTCTCCTGCCCTGAACACTGGAGGTGCAGTGAGCAGAACGGTACTTCCTAGAAGACAGATTCTTTCCCTGTGCTGCTTCTGGGACCCTACAGCTATTTGCCACCTCAAAGGGCTGTGTTACAGGCACAATCCAGCCCCCCGGTGAGAGCCAAGTTAAACATCAGCTTACTTCCACTATTTCCCCTATCCCAGAAAGGTCTTTGTTTCCTAAAGCACAGCACTGTGACACTGCTTCATATCTACAGTCCTTACAGATTATGATCTTGGCATCTTGGCAGCATTTATACATGACCTTCTCTAATTCTTTATTAACCAGCTGTTTCCCCCTTTTTGGCTTCTCTTTTTGTCATAAATTCTTGTGAAGAATATCTTCTACGGCAAACTGTCAAAACGGAGTACGCTCTCACAGCGCACCAAAGAAGTGGTACGAGGACACCCTAAAGTTGTCCCTAAAGAGTTTCGGCATTGACCTGGAGTCATGAGTGCAAATCGGTCATGACCATCCATCCTGGAGGTCATCCATCCAGAATGGAGCACTGGTCTTCGAACAGCAACGCACGGCAGAAGCAGTAAAGAAACGTGTGGCCAGGAAAATGAAAACCTCTTGTACCCAGTCCTCATTGCTTTCCTGCCCCTGCTGCAGCAGACTGTTCAAGGCAAGGATTGAGCTTATAAATCACCTATGTACCCACGCAATGTAGCTGCCACCCTCCTCCTTTCTCTTTCCTCTCTCTTTCTCCTTTTTTCTTCTTTTCTCCCTCCCTGTTTCTTTCCCATTTCTATTCTCTCTCCTTCTCCCCCCGCCCGTGCTGGATGCTGTCGTCTTCGCCCACAAAGGCCAACAACACATTTTTGTGTGGTTCTAAGCTACCATGACTCTTGGCTTAGTGATCCTCTTCACAACTGTAGGTTGTAACCGTTAGACCCTGGTCACCCTAACAGTAACTAATTTAGCCTCCTTTTACAGCAAGCTCTCCATAGCATCTCTCTGAAAAGTGCATGAAGGCAGCTGACACACCCACAATATGCTCCAAGCAGCACAGTTTTCTATTCCCACATACACAAAGCATTTGTATTTCTGCTGTCCAAAGAAATGTATGTGCTCCAGGTGATACTACTGCCAGTTCAAGTGACAAATTCAGGATAAAAATAACCAAGGGCCTCATCCTGTTCAGAAACAGGAACAAGTCCTCCCTCCTCCGTTCAGTGCCCCCTCGGCCCCAGCCAATAACAAGTGTAAACCTGTCCCTGAATGTGACAGAACACTGACCATATATTTGAGGAGCTGAGGTCAGGAAACCCCTCCCAGAGCCAGATCTTTGGATCTGAAAGACTACAATCTTGGAGAACTTCCATCAGCCTTCTAATACACAGGATGGTTGCCATGGCTTTTTGCATTTACGCATGAAGAGGACCAAAAGGTGAAGAATTACGTCCCAAGGAACCATGGTATTGGTACAGCCTGATCATAACCATGAACAGACTTTTGTGCTGTATTCTGACCTAATCCTATGCAATTGAAAAGCTGTTGTAACTGTGGAGCTAGCAGCTATATTTACTTAATTAAATTCCTAAAGTAATTCACACATTTCATGTTCTTTCAAAGACCTTTGCTGGGGGCTGACATCTCAGAGCAGCACCTAAAATACTTTCTAAGAAAAGAAAGAAGAAAGCTGCTATTACTGTCTCAGCATTTTAAATACCTGCTTTTTCTTTTGTACAGATTAGAAGTTTTAAGAACAATAAAGGACAACAAAAATGATAATTATTTTTGTTTAAAAGGGCGATATCTATTTGTAAATCATGTTCTGTCTTACAAGTCTGTACCTCTTACAGTTCCAGTAATACCCTCAGGTTACTGGAATTGAAAGGGGCTAATGCCGGGGGGATTCTCTGTATTTTCTGTCTGTTTATGCATTTGACAGGAATTTGTGAACAGTTAGTTTCTCTGTTCCCCTTCCATAGTTAGTCATTTTTTCCCCTCGCTGAAAGACCCTTCTAACATTAGAGAAGCAGAAAACTCTTTTAATGATTCTTTTAAAGGATTTTTTTATTGGCAGGGAATGCTATTTCTATAATGCTGCATCAGAAGGTAATTTCTTAAATTAGTGGCATAAAAATTCAAGTAGACAGTGGTCCCTTAATTCTGTCATCAGGGTGTTGAGTCACCTTTGGGAAAATGTGCTTTACCAACTAAGGACACCTTTCAATAGATGTCCTTGGGCACAGAAATTTGAATTAATTACAACATGTGTGTGTACATCTTGTGTATGTGACTGCACTGCAATAGAGTGAGCTTGACTGCTTCCTTCAGCCATGTGCTAAGACTAAATACAGCAATGTTTGTCTGTAGTAATTATGCGCCATCAAAAACTGAAGTAGTTATTAAATCAGTGGTTTCCAGCCACAGCTAGGGATTCAAATACTGGTCTGCAAAATTCCCACTGACTTCAGTAGGGCTGGGATTTCATCCTAGGACTTTGGCTTTTGTGGCTAGTGATCCAGGCAAGCCCTCACTCCTTCAGTTTACAGTGCTCAAAGTTTGATTTAAAATCACCCATTTTGAATCAAGATCCAAATGAGAAATTAAAGATATTTTTATTGAAATTCTCACTTTTTAATCTTGTTTTACATCTGTACTTTTTAGTAATTTCCCTAAAAGAAAGCAGATTCTCATTTGTTGTGATATTTTAGTCCTACTTATTTATATCCCCTTGATTAGCTAAATCTGCATATGTGGATTTCAGCAATTATATAAATTAATATACAACTGTTCAGATTCTTAATCCTTGCATTTTAAAATTAGATAGTGATGGATGACTTTATTTGCCAGATAAGGATTAATTTTTACTTGTGGTTTATATCAAACTGCTTTTGGATAGATATTGGGAACTGGTTTAAAATGCATAAGTCAACATTTAAAAATGGCTTTTTAGTTCAATAGGGCTACTTTATATGTGCTGACTATTCAATAAAGGCAGTTTATCAAAAATAGTTTGCTTTGAAAATTCATTGGGTTTTTTAGACAAAGGAAATACCAGTGATTTAAAAAAAGAAAAATAACGATTGTTGTGTATCACCACATTCTTCAAGACCTTACAATGTATAGATCTCATTTACACCCTGTTTTTATACACAGGCTGGAAAAGAAAAGCAAACTTTCCTCCTATTTTAACTCCCACATAGGGACTCAACTCTAAATAAACACTGAGCTAAACTTAAGTAAATTGAAATCAAGAGAATATTCTTTCTACACCTGCAGAAGAGCTTATTGCTGTTAAAAACGTATTTAACACTTGAATAATCTCTGGGTTCCTGGCCAGTGGATTCCCCTAGTTCAATTGTCTGATATTATTTAAAACTCTGGTAGCAAACACTGGTTGCTTGAGTATTACTTTTTATTTAATTTAAATGATCCTGCTCCAGTGGATTGGAGCTGCCCATGTCTCATTCGGTTTGCATACTAAAACCAAATGCTGGTGTGTATTTTTGCAGAAACTGTTTTCAGTCTAATACCAAAGAATGTTACATCTGTAGACTCCAGTTAGTGACAGATTCTGAAACTTCAGACTTGCATTGTTGGAGAGAGGCAAACCCTTACTGCCCTTAACAATGACCTTCTGTCCTGGTCACCCTATGCCATTGCTGCCCACTGCCCATTCATTGTCTGACTCTAGCCCACAACAGAGACCCAAGATTTTCAATCACAAAACTTAAATCTGAATCATTATACTGTGTATGGAATATACATAATGGAACAGCAGGCAGGGAGAACTGGCCGATATAATCATGGCTTTTGTTTAGTGCAATTTCACCAGAAGAAAACAGAAAGCGTCATTATGCCATTTATAAATCCATGGTGCTTTCACTCCTGTGACTAGTTCTGGTCCCCACACCTCAACAAGGATATAGAAGAACTAGAGAAGGTCCAGAGAAGAACCACAAGGATGATTAGTGGTATAGAGTAGCTTCCATATGAGGGGAGACTAGAGAGCTTTGGCCTTTTCCATTTAGAAAGACGTGCTTGAGGGTGGACAACATAGGAAGGGTTTACAAAATACTAAAAGGTGAAGAGCAAGGAAATAGGGATTTATTATTTACTGTCTTTCACAATACAAGAACTAGGGGTCATAAAATGAAGCTAGAAGGTAGTAAGTTTAAAAATAACAAAAGGAAGGTCTTAAAGTGTGGAACTCATGTGACAACATGTTGTGGAAGTTGACAGTGTAGCCAGATTAAAAAAAAAAAAAAGGGCAAATTCTTGGAGGAAAGGGGCATCAGTAGCAATTAAGCATGGGAGTTTGGGGTACAGTCTGAGTGAGAACTTCCTAAACCTTAAATGCTGGAGGTTGCAAGTGAGAGAGGAACAGTGGAAAAAACTCTGGTCATACCCTGTTCACTTTCCCTTTCAGCCTCCAGTCTCTGCCATTGTGTAATAGAGGATACTGGGTAAGATGGTTTGACCCAGTAAGTGGCAGTTCTTATTGTCTTATGTTCTAAAGGGAGTTTATGTGCTAAAACTTCTATTTATTCATACAGCGTCATTTAAGTCCAGAAGTAGTACAAGCTATGACTTCTGTTTTCCTTCTTGTTAATATCATAATCCAAGTGGAGGTCGACTCCAAGGCCAGGCAGAGATAGTGGTATATTTTAAGATTAGTGGTGGTGTATTTTAAGACTCACAAATCTAAAAATGTTATCATGTTTACAGAAAGTGTTGCCAAATGGGATTAAAAAGAAAAAAACATTACCATAGGATGAACTGTTGAAGAGTTCAATATTGAAGAAAATGTAGTCTCCATTGGTCATTCCTTGACGATGAGCTGCTAACATGATGTTCCTTATTGTATCACCACTGGCACACATTATTACAACTGGTGGAGGAAAGTGGAAAACAGAGATAAGAAGTTGTTCTTGAAACCTGTGGGAACAGACTGTTAAGCGTGTGCATTGCCAGAGACAGTGACCTGAACTGTCCTCCCAACATTTTTAGAAACATGACAACGGAGTGAACAAATAAAGCTGGGATTTTCAAAGAAGACTATGGGAGGTAGGCACCTACTTCACTTCGAAAAACACAAGTATTAAGACCAAATGTTATCTTATTTTTTACTTTGTGTGATGAGGTTTCATTTATTTATTTGTGTAATTTCATAACTTGTATTGCAATAATAAAACAGCATTATTGCTTTAAAGTTTATATAGAACTACCTCAAGATAATCTCAAGATTAAGAAACAAAATGGTATCATTTTAAATTTCCTTTTGTACAGTTCTATGACATGGAGAAACAACTTATTACAAATTTCAAGGTCTCATTTTGTAGTGACCCAAAAGTCAAATACAAACTCTTATCTGTTAAAATGTGAACTACTATAGTATGATTCAAAGATGCTCTGTCCAGTCACCCAGGCCCACACTAGCAGATCACATTTCCAGAGGCCAGCCCTGTTAAGATCTGAGAGCTACTCTCCAAGCAAAATTGTATTACTTCAAAATTTAAATGCAGAGATGCACTTGGCATTCTGTTTTGCATCACTTGCTGGAGAAGTGCTGCAGTGCGTAGTTACTATATGTCAAAGTCAGTATCTCACTTTTTACAATTGTAATACATGTGAGAGGCCTTTTTAAAATATTTTCTAGCTTCCCTCCTCATTCACATGTACTATTAAATTATTGTCCCGAAAGTGGAAACAAAGTTATTCCCACAGCACCAGTTAATGATCTTGATTAAAAGGAATGACTAAGAGTGGGAAAAAAAATTCTGCTTTAAAATGCGTTGATAAGTCATAGTTTGAGAGCAGCAAAAGGAATGCCAGGGAACTAACAGCTATTTGGATGTGGCTTGAGCACAGCAGGAAAACATCAGAAATGCTAGTTATATTTAGTGTGTATAAGAAATACACCCATACATTCCAAAGACAATTAGACTGCATGCAAATCTCTTCTGTAAGCTTTTAAACGTGTAAATTACATTTATTTGGCTGCAAGTGTAACTTACTAGTACATACAGTTTAATTGGTGTAAAGCATATGTAGCAAAATCAGTTCAGCATTAATATTTTTAATACATGGGCTGAGGCTCTGAACCTGGAAGGACTGTATATAGTGTTTCACTCCACAAATGTGAGTAAGATCAATGAAGTTATTAGGGCCATTTCTGTACTGAAATTAGACGTGTGCATAAATGTTTGCAATACTGGTGTTTTGGCCAGCATTATTAACCAGGGCCAGTTTGCACTCACTAGGCCAATTTAACAAAACTCAGCAGAGAGCTTTGTTGAACTAATCACTGAAAGCTTTGGCAAGCTGAATTGGTCTTGGAAATCATAACTAAAAAGACCAGCTTTTGTATGAAGCATTCATTTTTCTTCATCATTGTGTTACTTGAAGGTTTGGTAGGTTCATTTTGAATGCTCAGATTCATAGTTTCCAGGCTGTCTTCTTTCTTAAAGTACAATTTTTCGAAGTCATTATACTGCTGTAGTTCCCCTTTCAAAGTGTGTGTGCGCGCGCGCGCGCGCAGTGTATAAAACACAAGAGATTAGAAGTTCAGCTGTTTTCTTTTGCTACAGTTAAATCTTTTCTTTTCTTATTGTAAATGAAGTGTTATGCTTTTAAGCATCAAGAAAGCCAAGCAGTGTTATAAAACTTATATTAATTAAAAATGGATCTTTTCCCTTGCTTGTCTGTTCTCCCTGGCTGCAGTTTGTTGCATGTAATTCATTTAGGAAAGTCACTAAGCAGGTTCTCAATTTTAAGCATCGACATAAGTGCTTTCCTGAATGGAGCAAGAAAGATCCATCAGTTGGTACTGTATTGTAATTAACTTGTTTATGGCCCTGCATATCTGAAAGAAATTGGTACCAGTGTAACTACACTACCACTACAAAGACCTAATGCAGACATATGGCATGATGTCTAGCTAACTGTGCGAGTTAAATGGAACATGATTTTTATCTGGACTGGAAAAAAAAAACCAACAACATTATTTTTACTTAATAAGGTGGTATGTTTCTGGGTATTTAAAAATAATTTTAAATGCATGTATCCAGTGAGGCTTAGGGTAAATTTTATTGTGACCAATATCCGTTTAGTGCCTCCTTCAAATTTTTTTAATACCTTCTTTAAAAGGAGAAAAAAAAAAAAAAAGAGAGAGAGAAAACGAAGCTTAGTATTGCTGGTACCAGAAAATTATCATCAGTTGGCATGCCTGTGAACCAGTGCTGCAATTAATAAGCTTTTAATTTGGAAGTATAGTTAGTCAAATGTATTTAAACATGTGGATTGTTCTAATATGTATTTCAAGCATTTAGTGATGTAGGATACATCCAATCTAGAAATGATTTCAAGATGTTTTGCAAGTTATTTACCTCCCTGTTGTTTTGCTGTCAGTTGGTGGCACTATTTCTACGCACAGGGAAGAACTTGTCCTTCATATGCTGATAACTGCTTCCCAAAAGTGTTCTTGTTACTTACACAGTTCTTAAGGGGTCTGCTGAATGGGAGGAGGAGGGAAGGAACCTCCTTAGTAAGACTCAACAGGGTAAAAGGAAAAGGTCTTTGCTCAGCTTTAGAACATCTACAGTCACTAAAAAACCCTGCAGAATAAGCAACAGATTTGCTGTCCAGTCCAAAACCTGCCTTTGGGCAGATGCATGTGTTTTCAGTCTTGTTGGCAAAGCAGCTCTTTTCAAGAAAACCAATTTCTACTCTAATACAAAATACTACCATCATTATAAAGGATGAAATTCTCCGCTGGAGTGAATGGCAACATTTCAATTGACTTGAGCAGAGCCAGGAATTCACCCAGTGTTTGGTCCTGCTTCCACTGAAGTCAGTGAGGTTTGTCATTAGGATCAACTGAGGTGAAGTCATGTCTTAACTTTTCCAGAGGCAAGCAAAATATATCCCCTCTCAGCTGTCTTTTCCTAATGCCCCTACGGTCTCCCTCCTACCTGCTTCTATCTCTTCTTCTAAGAGAGATAGGAAACGTGTTTCCATGTGTATTTCCCTACAAGTTGTTCTGAGCACCTGAAACAAAAAGTGCATTTAATTCTCTCATCATAAAAGCCTGTGTGCTTTTTACTCCAACACTTAAATTCATTGATGACTGGATCCTATAAGATTGGGCTTATAGTATTTAATGTTATTGTGTGCACCCACACCTACAGTATATGAGACTGGAATCCATCAGGACACTGGCGGTGTGTAATTAGAATGACTGAGTCACTTGCCGAATACCCACTGACCAAGAAGAGCAGAAATTGGCCCTTTGTGATGTCTCTGGCAGGCCACCCACGTGCAAGGAGCAAGGCAGCAGAATTGGTTCAAAACTTTTCCAGGGTGGGCATGTGCCCCCCTCCCCTTTACTAGCTGAACTGATGCAGCCTAAAAGGCAGCTGTGTAGTACCTGGGGAGAAAAGCTTCTCCATGCAAATACAAACAGGAGACAAAACAAGAGAGCCCCGGTAGGTCCTGGGAGCAGTCACTTGAAAGCACTGCCTGGGACACAGCAGCAGAGTGGTGGGAACAAGGACAGCAGCCTGGAAAATGAGTCTGTTTGGCATCTCCAGCAACAAATTGTGCAGGTCTGAAGGTGTTCCGGGGGGGCATGAGCATTGCTGTCCCACCCCTGCCAGAACATGAGGAACTCCTCTAAGGCAGAGGGTCTCAAACTGTGGTCTGCAAACCACCCCTGGTCCATGAGCTCTATTCAGGTGGTCCTCAGAAAGGTGACCTAAGGCTAACTCTGACAAACATTACACCTGACTTCCCAGAATTTTGTTCAAGAAAACAGGCACATCCATAGCATTAGAAAGGCAAGACTACTGATATTAAAATGTGTGCTTTGCTTTGTAGAACAAAAAAAAAAAAAAAGAGTTTATTAAGTAGTCCACCAAGACCCTCAGCAATTTTGAAGTGGTCCGTGGGAAAAAAAAAAAAAAAAAAAAAAAAAAAAAAAGTTTGAGAACCACTGCTCTAAGGATCTTCTTCGGGATCCTCCGAAACGGGGCACGGTGCGGAAGCACTAGGGTGGCCATCGTAGAGGACAGTCCGGTTGTCCTCCCTTGATACCAAACCGGACGGCTTTATGTCCTCTATTTTTCTCTTCAAGAGTACAGCATACACCGCAGGTGTGGGTGCACACGATAACATTAAATGCTATAAACCTAATCTTACAGGACCCAGTCATCACTTAATGCCTTAAAGAGGAAATTAGAGGACATAAAGGCACAGGGTTTGCATGAACATAGGGCAGCCGGGCTCAGTTTCTCTTCCAGAGAAGAACAGAGGACATAAAAGCGCGGGGTTTCGTGTCAACAGAGGACAGCGCAGCAGAACACCGCGCTGTCCCCTGCGGCGGCCGCCCTACACGCAGGGTGCCCGCATCCCCCCGCCCCCCGCCCAGGTGCAGCCCGCCCCGTCGGGGCGCGCGGAGGG
>NW_005841922.1:3103969-3115493 GCF_000455745.1 Alligator sinensis
TGGCTCGAGCCGTGCGGAGCCGCACCCCGCGACCTCCCAGGAGGCAGGTGCGGCCACAACCAGGGACACTTCCTGGGAAGCGGCAGGAGGCAGAGGGGAAGCTGCAGGTCTCCCGAGCGCTGCTGCTCAGGTAAACGTGGCCATTGCCCCCTTGGAGTAACTAGGAACAGGGGCCACAGACCGAGCGCGAGCGGGTTTCGGTTGGGCATCAGGGACAATTTCTTTAGGGCAGAATCTGGAACGGGCTCCAAGGGAGGCGATGCTCCCTGCTGCCCTGGGGCTCTTTAAGAGGAGGCTGCGCAAGCACCTGGCTGGGGTCATCTCACCCCAGCTCTCTTTCCTGCCCTGGCGGGGCAAGAAGTCGGGACTCAGTGATCTGTTGACTGGATGGTCTCGGACTCAATGGGATGGACTCGATGATCTCCCTTCTGACCCAGACATCCATGAATCTGTGAACTGTGGGTCAGACCACAGGTCCCCCCTGCCCAATCTCCTGTGTTCGTGTGGCAGAGAGGGAGGCAAACAGGGTCCGGGTTTTTTCCTCACTCTTCCACCTTCACTTGCAGCCTCCAGCATTTAAGGTCTGATGTGGAGGCTGTGCCCTTCATGCCCCCACTCAGTAGCTACTGATGCCCCTTTCCTCCTCCAAGGATTTGTCCCCTCCATTTTTGATGGGCCAAAGCACGGGTGACAGTCTGTGCAAGACCCTCACTAGGCTGAATGTCCTGCTCTGAGCAATCCAGCTAACATCAGTGCTCTGCCATGCTCTTTGGAAAGCCATCAGGAGTGGAGCTAATTGCCCCTCTGTCTCATATGGGCACATTGGGGAGGAGGAGGAGATTGAGAAATCCTTGTCCTTTGCACAGCCTGGGTGAGGATGGTGAGACTAGTGCTTTCAAAGAGCTCTGCTCTGCCCCTGTTGCACTATCCAGCAGGAAACGTTGCACCATTCAAAGGCAGGTCCATGCTACGGGCTCCTGCCTAGTAGAACTGGAGAGCTGTGGGACCCCTTGTGCCACTCCAGACACTAATGCTTCCTGTGGTACCCCTTGCCCCTGTGCTTTCTGCACCGTCCCATGTTTCAAGCTGTGCTAATGGCCCGTTTAATTCTATAGAAAGTTTAGGAGTTCTCCTGTTTTCTCAAAAGCAAACCAAAAAATGTTTTAAAAAGCATGTGTTTCATTAATAGAGAAAAAAATCACCAGCATTGGCAAACCAACTGAGCAACTTTGCTGTTAAGCGGGTAAAGGAAAAGACACTTATTCTTACATGTTCTGCTAGCATTCCTGTTTGTGGAAGTGCCACTTTAAAGTGGCTAAGAAACAACTCAACATTTGTAAGGAGTTCAAAAGTGGATAGTGAAGAAGGGGATGGGGACTAATGGCATTCATTGCTTATAACAGATCCTAAAGAATTTTTCTGGGGATTTCCACGTATCCTGCAATGATCAACACTCTGATACACAGAGTCAGTCTGCACGGTTTGACATTTTCTGCTTATTCAGAGAGGCCCAAGGCTGAATCCAGAGGGTGATTGACCTGCTCCTCACCTTACAGAAGGGGGTCTGTTTCGCTCAAGGTTGAGGTCATTGTCAGGGCAGTCTACATAAAATTAATTTGTTGCTGCCTTTACTGGAGTGACTGTGAATTGGAGATCCTGGTTCCTAGTGTGGTTATCTCTTCACCTCAAAAATGACATGAAATCTGGAGTAAAAAGAAACAAAACATAAAAACCTGTGAGTGCTATGAATGCAATGAAACTAAGCTATGAAAAAATATGGATGATGCTATTTATTTCACACGCACAAAAAATAACTAAAAAGTCATCAGCATATTTAGAATCGCATGTAATTGAAATCAGGCAAAAAATCTGCAATTTCAAAGCCTAATATTTTTTTCTGAGAAGTGTACATCTGAAATAACAGTATCCAGTTTCTTCATTTGTTTTCAGAATTATTTCAAAGGTTACATCAACAGCCACCCTTTTTGTATATTCCTGGACAATAAAGAGTAAAGCATTCTTGCTGCGACTTGTACAACCCCGTAGTGATTAACAGAATGTTACAGTGTTCAACATGACACTAATTTTTCATCACAAAGTATTTTTATTAGAGACCCTTAAAATGTTGAGTTTTCCAGCCACTGCTTTATGTTGATGTTAATGACCCTGGCAATTTGGCAACCTCTGGTTAATTTTTTTTAATGATCTTTATTTTTCTTCACTATTGGGACATGCTACATATTGACTGAGCCCTCTTATTACAGAGTGGATGCCATGTACAAAATAAGGAAAAGAGAGTGAGCACAAAAAGCCATCCTTATTCACATTTACTCCCTAAGGAGCGGTCAGTGTGGTGGAGCAGGAACGAAGCAAGAAAGAAGCAATCTGAAGATTCAGTTAGGTCTCACCAAGTGCTTCTACATGTGCACTTTAATGCTCAGTAGCCTATTTTGCTGCATATTAAAGCGGCACACAAAAAATGTGCTATTATGCTAATGTGCAATAAAATAGGCTATTGCGCACTAAGTATCACCTAAAACGTGTGCGCTTTCACTTCTGCGCATTAGGGCAGCCTAATGTGCATTGATTAGTACCTCACGTTGGAGGTAGTAAATTTAATGCGCATGAGGAAAAGCGTATTAATGCTCGTGTAGATGCGCCCATCCTGTTGTTCCTACTCTGCTGACTAATTCCATTCCAACTAGTGGGAGTGAAGATTTCTAGATCAGCATCTTAATGCAGTAGTAGCATCTTCAGCTGCATTTTCAGATTTTTCTGAAGTGTAACTTAGTCTGAGATATTTTTGGAGCCGAACGATCACATAAAACAATTTGTTAATCCCAGTTAAATGTTACGTCTTAGTATAACTACTCATAAATTCAACTACAGTATAACTACAAACAGTTTTCGTAGCCAATTGTTTTGCAATGATCTTTCATTAGTTCTTTCAACTATATGAAGTGCTTTTTTAATCCAACAGTCTTGAATCTTTTGGCAGGCAAAATGCTGATTGTAGACAGTGAGAAGGAAGATTTCAGAATCTGGACTTTAAGTACTAAGGTCAAAATGCACGCACACAAATCAGGATTAGAATCACTGTTCTAATCAAGGCATTACAGTGGATTGTGTTATTTATTCTGGAAGACTTCATTTCTAAATTTGACTTGCTCCAGCTAACATTTACAGCACTTTGTGAAGCCTGCCTTGTAGATTAAGAAAATTCTTCATGGGGGAGGGTTTGCTGAAAACACAGTACCCCCTAGAGGCTGAAAAGATGAAAGAATTTAATAGCATCTGCAGTGCAAATAGATTTCTGCCTTTTAGATTCTTAATCTTCCCCTCATTTTCAAGAAATATATTTTGTCTTTAAAAGATTTTTTTTTAAATGTAAGGGGTCTGCACTCTTTTGGGATATTGTACATTATGTGGGGGTTGTTGGTATCTCTTTTTAAACATGTTTGTTTTGTCTTTTCATATTTTTATGTAAAATGAAGTAAAGCTTTTAAATGGAAAAATTGCAGCATAAAAACTCAGGAGGGACAGGTGTTGTGCCTAATGATTAATTGAAAAGTCATAATATGAGATCTATTTTTAAAGATTTTTGTTTTTGAAATATACGATGAGAAGCTAAAACAAGAATACAAGAATAATTTCAGGGTTATAGACCCTCATTTCTAACATTTTATAATGTCAGGGAAACATTCTGATATAGAATGTTATATATATAACATAAGAATGTTCAGTATATATTATACTGAAATATATATATATATTTATATATACATATATAAATGTATATTATGTATATATATCTATAAATAATTTAGTGTGTGTGTATTTAATTTCAGTGTGTATGTATCTGTGTGTGTATTTCTCTGCCCCTCAGAGTACTAGGACCTGCTCCTGCTACCAATGAAATCAGTTAACAAATTCCCACCATTTCAGTTCCTACCTGTGCGTTAGGACATGTGCTTGGGAAAGGAGTCACTTGTGACAGTGCACTTGTTTCCAGTTGTGGCTGACTGCTGACTTAAGTTAAATTAACTTGAGAACTGGTCTAATGTATGGCTATGGACCTGTGTGGCCCAAACCAGAGTAGATCAACTACATTTTGAAGCAACTTTCGGACATCCCCTGCTTAGTTGTACACTTTCTGCAGTTGTAGTGAGGGGTCTGGATCCTTATCCATACTTTTTGCAGATAATACCTATCACGTGATTGGTTCTTCTTCACTGCCTGCTGGATCAACTGTACCTACACCTGGAACTAGGTATTCCTCACTAATCCTTCCCAGATAGAGTAGCATTAGCCTTGTTTGTCCTTCTTTTATTTCTCAGGTCTATCACTCACTGGAATTATGGCAGGCATAAATCTGACCCAAGAATTCTGAAAACATGTAATGGATTTGTGGTTGCTGACGTGGAAATAATTTAATGTGTTCCACCAGGATACTGTGTGTGAATTATATTTCTTGGTCCATTTTCAATTAATACCCTAGCTGGCGTGCACAGTAAAGACCGTCTACCTGATTAATAAAAGTGTATGAATATATCATCTTGCCTAAAAACTGCAGGTCCAGTTCAGAAATAGCCAACCGAATGTGAAAATATGGGGGAATCGTTTTTCATTTCTATGATGCCACTAAAATTGTCAAGGATTGTTTATAACATTTTCAGTGTCTAATCTTTCAAGCATCTGTTTCAGGAAAGCTAGTACTTATTAACTGCATGAAGAGGCCTGTAAATCCTAAAGGGAGTGAACCAAAACATCTTTTTCAGTGTTTCAAACTACAGCACTTGCATGCACATAATTATCTTTCTATTTGAAGTTCATGCTTCTGTAGTAGTTCCATGCCTTCCAAGTGTAAATAATTGCCTTGGGGATCACTGTAAAGCATGTGTTGGTTTTAGCATTTGATTTCCCCTCTTATGACTAATAATCATAAGAAAAATAATCAACTGTAGTTCTGTAGTCAAAGTATGTCTTCAGCTGCACAGTAATGGACAAACCTTTGCCTTTCACTTCCAAAGCTAAGCAGGTTAACGAAGACACCAATTTTCCCTGCAAATTAAAGTCCTGACTTCAGTGGATGCTGCAGTGATGAGCATGAGCTATCCAGGATACAATAGGCTAACAGGCTAATAATTAATATTGTGATTATACCCAGAATCCCAACTCAAGATTGGAGTCCTACTTTGCTAGCTGCCAAACCAATACCTAAAAAGATGGATAGAGGAACTATTAGGGCAAGAACAATGGGACAAACACCTGTTCTTAAATGGTAACTATAGTGTCCACATATAGTAAACAGGAGTATGCCTTGCTGCCTGTTGTCTGGATTCAGTTTCAGCTGATTCACCCACATCCAGTTCCCAACTGCAGCCAGGCACTAGGAAAGGACTGAGACTGTGGGACCAGGGTCAGAAGAGAAGGAGAGGTAGAATTGGGTGTCATCAGTATTCTGGTTGCACTTGTCCAAATCTCTCCCAGCGGCCCCATATACACATTGAAGGGCGGGGAGGAGAGGCTACAAGATGGAGCCCTGGGGGACTGTAGCGGGGACTCCTCACCCCTGCTGCTTACAGGGCACATACACATTCATTAATGTACCGTAGTTACTGCGTATTTAAGATTAGTACCTGTAATAACAGGTACTAACTGAATGCGCACTAACCAGTGCTCCTGTGCAGTAGCACTGAAACACTCCTCTTTATTTACGTTAATGTGCAATAGACTAATTCTACTGCGCAGTAGCATGGCTTTTACCATTGCACACTAATGCACACTAGAATTAGTCTACCACGTATTTAGCATCTTGTGTAGATGCACCCACAGAGTAGGAAGTCAGGATCAAAGAGCTGCCATTGACTAGGCAGCTGAGCAAGGACCTGCTGCCAAGTAACAAGCAACCAGGGAAAATCACAAGGAGCTAAAGTGCAGCAGGGGACAGAGCAATGACTGCAGGTCAGGGTTTAAGCTGCAACACCTGAGAGCAGGCTGAGTATTGGACATGTGACCTGAAAGGGTGGAGCCCCACCCTATTAAAAGCCTGGGTTGTAAGCCAGAGGTCTGGCCCTGGCTTTTGCTGAAAGTATAACTTCTGTTGATCTGGGCTGCAACAGAAGGGAGCACAGGCAACATGCAGGTACCTGGGAAAGCTGCAAGTGCCAGAAGCTACAGGGTAAGGGTTGCTGGGACCCAGAGCAACCCCCAGGTGGGGGTTTATGTTTGGATAATGGCTGGCACAGTACTGGAGGACTGGATGTGACTGGGTGAGGTGGTATGGGGGCCACAGGTAAGAATGCCTGGAAAGCACCCTGCAGTAAAAGAGGTTGAAGCCTAAACAGAGCCCCTCCAGAATCTGGGAACCAGTGGTCTGCTCCACATGGGGCTAAAGATGAATGGGGCAGCTACAGGGACACCACCAGAAGTTATCCTCTCAGGACCTAAGCATAGGTGTGTCCCCACAAGTGGGATTGTGCATTTCCCTGGGGACAAATAGCAGCAGCACATATTTGCTGCTACTTGTCCCAGGGAACACCCCTGCACACGTACTCTGGTGCCTTGCAAATTGCCCTAGGTTGGGTAGGGGAGGCTGAGGCCAGCACCTGGGCTGCCCTAGCAGTACTACCTGAGGTCCTGGGGGCCTCCTGGGGCTACAGTGACACTGATCTGGGCACATGGAGCCTGGCTGGCAGCCGGAGCATGGCTATGTCAAGCTAGGCTCCAGTTTTGGGCAGCGCACACTGCAGCCATATGTACTACCCCACTTTTTTTCTGCTGCCATTTTTTTGACACGGGGGTTTCCAGTGTCAAAAAAACCCATGCTGCACTACAAATTATTGGTGCAGCAAATTCCTGCATGTGCAGTACATGCAGTTTGTGGTGTTGGAAACGTGCACTTGTCTGGACACGCTCCACTTGTCCATCACCACCCTTTAGGACCTCGTCCCTAGGAAAGAGGGAAAGAGCAGAAACAATTTGGAACCCTCCCACAGACATGTAAACACTTTAGCAGCATCTCATGGTCCACTGCTTCAAAGGCCTCTGAAAGAACAAGTAAGATCAGAAGAGCACAAGTTCCCGTGTCACTCTCCAGGTAAAGAGCATCAACCAGGGCCATGAGCACAGCATCTGTGCTATATTCCTGGGCAAAACTCAAACTGACAGAGGTCTAGGAAACTAATGGCATCCAGATGTGCCTGGAGCTGCTGGGCAATTACTTGTTCAATGGCCTTCCCCCAACGTGGGGGAAGTAGGAGACAGGGTGACAACTGGATGGGGAGTCGGCCTCAAGTGGTGGCTTCTTGAGCAGGACCTGGACAATTGCAGACTTGAGTGCCCAGCATCCTACCCTCCTGAAGAGAGGTGCTGACACCCCCTGCTAACAATAGCTTTGGTCTGCCCCAGCTGGCTTTAACAACCCAGGACTGGCATAAGTCCAGTTCACAGCTGGTCATCCTCATCCCTCCAAGCACATCCTCTGCATTTAGTGGGTGATAGCAAATAAAAATGATCCATATAAACAGGGCCAGAATGGGCTTTCTCAACCTCAAACTGACTCTGCAGCAGAAGTGGTGGTTCCCCAGACATTCAAGATACAGACAATTTTGTCTGCAGACTTGTCACAGTGGACTGGAGAATACTCAGTTTCTAGGCAGATAGAGGTGGGCAGAACAAGGCCATTTGCCACCCGGAACAATTCTGCTGGATAGTTCTTTGCAGATGCAATGGCTTTGCCATTGCCATACCACAGTCTTTTTGAGAGAGAAATTTCTACTGCAGTCAGTTTGCTTTGACACAGGTCAGGAGCCACTTATTCTCCAGCCGCTTACCTTCCCTCTTAAGCTGCCCCAGTTTCCCTCATGGAGCAGGGGGACCTGTGCTGCATCAGCCGTGGGAGTGGACACCTGGGTGCCACTGCGTTGATGGCAAGGTTAGCATGCAATTGCACAGATCAACCAGGCCATCAACAGAGTAGCCTTCCAGGTCAGTGGGAATGTCCCCAGGGTTCTGGAATCTTTCTGGCTCCACGAGTCTAGCGGGGCAGACCAGCCTATCTGGTCATTCACCTTGACAGGAGCAAAGGAGATCTGTGCTTCTAGGACAGTGTTTCCCAAATTTTTGTGCCCTGCAGGCTGGATGGATCCAATCCCACCACATGGAACCGGAGCCAGTCAATGGGCCTGATCCTTATGTGTGGGGCCAGATCTGGTGCATGGGCCCAATCCCATTGTACAGGGCTGGCATAGCTGGGACCCAATTCCTCCATGCAGGGACAGAGTGGCTGGGGCCTGGTCCTGCTACACAGTACCTAGAAACTTGGTGGCTGGGGACTAGTGGCAGTGTTAATTGCTACAGATCCCCAAATGCCAAATTTATGGACCCATGGGGAGCCTCTGGAGCAAATAACATGGCTTCATGGGCTGGATCTGGTACTGGTAAAGTGTCATTTTTTTGGGTCACACTGCTGCTACTCTTGAGGCATGCTAGTGTGCTGTGGCACACCCTTTGAAAATCTCTGCTTTATGAGGTAGTGGCCTGACCATGACAGAGATTTCTTGACACCATCCCAGATAATCAGAGCCCCTGTATCCAAGCAGATACAAAACATGATGTCTAGCATGTGTCCTGCTTCATGGGTTAGCCCAGTCATTGTGTGGGATAGTTCCATGGTGGATGTGGATGCCAGTAAGTCCCTAAAGAACTGAAGCCATGAAGAGTCAGCCTCAGCATGGATGTTGAAATCACCCAAGACAATAAATCTGGACATCCTCAACACCACCTCCAAGACCAGCTCAGGTAATTTAATCAAGGAATCTGCTATGCAGCAGGACTGTTGGGGATTCTGCTGGTAACAATCTATCCTCCGTACCAAGCACAAGGTAGACATGCTCCATGCTGTACAACTTTAGCACTGGACACCTTGTTTGGGCTGGGTTTTCCTGGAAGACCACTGCCACACCATGTGCCTGTCCTAAGCTGATGCTGTACTGAGTATCCAGCTGGAAGCATTTGGGCAACTGTTGGCTCAGGTTTCATCCAGGTCTCCCAGTGGTATATTGTGCCATGGACTATTGAAAGTGGTATGCCTTAACCACGCTAGCCTCATGGGCTGTTTTTGGCTCTGATTTGACATCATATGACCCACTGGAAAAAAATCATAGCCAGCAGGAACTGATACCTAGCTCTTAATATTTAGGTTGGAAAATAAAAGGATGGTTCTTTAAGGACAAATTTTGATTTATACCCGTCACCCTTTTTTTTTTTTTAAAGAAAGATGCTCATTTTATGACTGCATTAATAAGGTAATATGAAAGTTGTGCGTGTGAAAATCTATAATTAGAAAACTGTAGCAAGGAAAAACTGGGTTAAATATTATGGAAAACTATACATCAAATAAGATGCATTTGAGGTGCAAAAACAAAATCACTACATTTATGTTCACAAAACAGATGGTATAGAAGTGTGTGTTTGATTTTTTGGATGCCAGCTTGAAAATGTAGCTTTACCTTGTTAACATGGGTTTAATAAAGGAAACAGCTAAGCTTCAGTTAGACAGTTATGTTTTGCATGTAATTAGGGGCTGAAAAAGGCAACTGTACCATTGAAGTGTGACTCACCCCATCAAGAATATGGCATGTGAACCTTGTGCCTCCTTGTTGCAGTAAAGAAGACATTTTCCAGAATGTTGTATCAGTGCCAAAATTACAGCCAGGCAAAACGGACAAACAGTCTGAAATGCTTCAGTGCTTGCGAAGTGCACAGAAAGAGGAGGAAATTTGCAATGACTGATTGACCAACCATAACCTGGGCCATGAGTGGAAATAAGATGAGTAGGCCTCCAGGGTCTTGGAGTACTCCAATTATTTGTCAGAAATTATTCAAACCAAAATTTGCATTGATTTAGTAACCTAATTGCTGATGTGGTACAGATGTCAATTCTGCAGCAAATAAAAACTATGATTACCACTTGACAAATACTGTACTTTGAAACTGTATGGATGAGGTGGCTTGTGTATGTGAAGAAGAGATGAGGAGTTTTAGGTGATATAATAACTATCCTCATACTCTTGGGGAAATACTGTCATAATCAGCACTGCTAAGTGAAGTGAGGCTGCTTATTCTATTGTCTCATCTAAGATTCATGCTGGCTACCACATAAATCCAAATAGCAGACAAGCACACTATGCCAGGGGTTGGCAACCTATAGCTTGTGGGCCAGATCTGGCTCACAAAGGTTTGATTCAGTAGGGAGGAGATGGGAACTACCAAGAAAAGCCTCTTGCTCTGTGTTCACTGTCAAATGTATTGGTCCCTATTGGGGTTTGCCATGTTTTCCAGTGGCACCTGATAAGTGGAGGGGAGCACATAGTGGCAAGTCACAAATGCCTGGCCTGGCACTCTAAATGGTTGCTGGTGCCTTTATTAGACAATGGTGTGACAGGGTGTTTAGCGTGCCTGTCACTTTAAAAAAAGAGGCTGCTTAAAAAGCAGCCTGCAGGTGTGGCAGGAGCCAATTAGAGAGTCACCTGGCAAGAAGGGGGTGGGGCTTGAGGCATATAAACCCGGGACCTGAGCTGGCCAGGAAGTCTAATCCTAGGTGCCAGAGAGAGAGGAGCTCCTGGGCAGCAGGGCTGAGTAACATTTGAGCTGGAGGAAGCAGCACTGGATATTGTGGAAGGGGCTAAGGGGTGGAGGAGGTCCCAACAGGCCCAGGAGAGGGTCAGAGGCCTGGGAGCAAGGCTGGAGCCCAGAGAGCTGAGAGCCCATAGAGGGGAAGAGCCTGGGGCAGTCAGATCCCAGAGAGGGACAGAGCCAGAGGGCCCAAAGGGCAGAGTGTGAGGCCAGGGCATGAGCCCAGAGGGAAGGCAGAGTGTCAGCAGAGCCAGAGAGCCCAGAGGTCAGTACCTGAGGAGGGGCAAGTGTCAGCAGGGCCAGGGAGCCCGAAGGTCCATGCTGACGTGGTTTCAGGGGTGCCATGACCACTCCTGGAGCAGAATCCTGCTACAAATGGGTTAGGCATTGCTGCTTTCTTAAGCTGTGCCCCCACTCTGATCCCCACTAGAGTAATGGAGATGTTTCCAGCCAACAAACTATGCCTTCTTGGGACTAAGAAGCTAACTGTCAGCTAGAGTAAATCTGTACATCTCTGTTGAGAGGGAGTGTTACATCACCAGGCAATCTTGACCCATGAAGCGCAGTAGCTATCAGCACCTACTGTCACTCCCCAACACTAGAGAGAAATCTTGCTGCGCCGGTTGCAAATGTAGTGAGAAGGACAGCAGCATCTTGCTGTGTTTTGCTGTTAGCAAAACAGGCAGTGTAGGATAAGAACCAGCTTTTTATGTAGCAAACATTTATGAATCATTCTTACTATGGTTTCATAGGACATGGGTGGCTATGCTGTGGCCTGAGGCAGAAAATAGTGTGCATAAGTTGACAGTAAAATGTCACAGACATTTAATTTACTTTTAAATGCTTTTACAATTTGAATAAAGCATTCCCATATTCCTTTTGATTT
>NW_005841922.1:3115507-3135347 GCF_000455745.1 Alligator sinensis
AGCTTATTTTAATTATCCACAAATGTAACAATGTACAGTACCATTTCCTGCCCCTGCAGTAGGCCTGTGCGAAGCTTCAGATTTGGATTTGGTTGATTTGGGGGACAGTGGTTCGAACTGATGATTCGAATCACTGTCCCAAATCAATTTGGCCGAATCCGATTTGGAGATTTGGCTGCTGCTGAATCTCCGAATCACCCAGGCCCATCCCTTGCCCACTCTCCCAGCATGGCAATGGCTGCCCCACCCGCTCCAGCTCCCGGCTCTTTGAAAAATAAAGCCCCGACTCAGTGGGTTCTACCAGGTGGGGGACGATCCCCACTGCCCCATGCTGCGTGGGGGGCTCTCCGCAAGCAACCCCCACTTCCCCCCCAGCCGCCCCCATGGCTGCCTAGCCTGCCCCAGCTCTGGCCCTTTAAGAAAGAAAAAAATGAGAAAAACCCCACAGTCACAGCTCCTGCTGGTGGGGGATGATCCCCGCTGCCCTGTGCTGCATGAGGGGCTCTGCAAAAGCCCCTCAAAGCCCCGAGGCAGCTGCAGTAGTGGAGAGTCCTGGGGGTTTTCTCGTTTGGTTTTTTTTTCTTTCCTTAAAGGGCCAGAGCTGGGGCTGGGGGAGTGAGGGGGGGGTTGGGGGGGTCATGCAGAGCCCCTCATGCAGTGTGGGGCAGTGGGCAACAGGGATCGCTCTGCACCCAGCAGCACCCAATGAATGGAGGCTTTTTTAAAGCACTGGAAGCTAGGGTGGACAGGGCAGCCATGGGGGAGGGGGGACTGGGACAGCAGGTGGGGGTCGTGGGGCTGGGGGAGTAGGCAGGGAATGGGGCCTGGCAGGGGTCCCCCCATGGTCCGTTCCCCCAGCCCCCCTACTTACCAGCTCCGAGTCTGGTTCCAGCTCCCTGCTGCAGCCACCAGGGGCTGCCCGAACCATTGAAGCTCTCCAAATCTTTTCCGAAGATTCAGAGAGCTTCGAATCAATTTGGACTTTTTAATTTGTCCCCTGATTCGATTCGGATTCAGAGATTCGGCCACCAAATCGGGCCAAATCTCCAAATCGAATCACCACCCAAAGTGTTGAAACAGCCCTACCCTGCAGTATCAATTGCCAAAATAGTACTCTTTGCATGACAGTCTATGGCTCCCAATTACAAGCTGTAAAGGCTCTAGGAACAAGAGCTGGTGCCATGGGAAGCACAGTCAACCATGAAAGCTGTGTTGTCATTGTCAATCAGTTAATGATCAACAACTACACTCTTTAAAAACACCAAGGTTTTATGTACCATGGATCACATTTGGAAACAAGGAAGGTTGTTTACTACCTTTCAATTGGGTTACGGAGAGAGATCACCTCTGTCAGAATTATGAAGCCTTTTCCTGTGTTTCTTGAGCTTCTGAAGGCCTTGGCTCTTCACTTTTTCTGTTGATGTGGGAAAGAAGGTGCTTGTCCTACTGAAAAATGTTTCAAAGTAATGAAATCAACAGTGAACATGTAAGTGACAGGTTTAAGGCAATAACTGGTATCATCTTGGGTGACCTGATGGAATGGTTATGGTCAAAAGTATTTGTGGCAAAGGTGCATGGTGAAGAAATCAAGAACCTGAAATTTGTCAACAATATTGATCCATTAGATGTGGAAGATGAGCTTTTAGAGTTATGTTAATGTTGTCCAGAGGACTGGCCAATAATTTTAGCTGCACAACAAAGTAAACAAGCAGGGTTGACAACTATTCATACATTTATGGACAGTCTGTGTTTAAAAAAAACAAAAAGCAAAAAATGTCTGTCCATAAATTCTGTTTAAAGACTATGCTCTTCATTTTGGTAGATGGCAGCAGACCATGAGGCAAACTATGGAGGAAATGGGTAGAAAAATGGTGTGTGAGCATTTTAAAGAGAATACACTGAGGCACAAGACAAAGCCCAGTGGAGAGAGGGAGTATGACATGTAACTGACCCCTGCAATCATTAATATAGTGCAGGGCAGAGGAAGAAAGAGAGGCTATTTCTCTGTGAATGACATCTGGAAATACCAGTAGGAACTGCTCATGCAAAATTTTTGCACCTAATCATTGATACAGTAGTAGACTAAATCTCCTTCTTACCCTTATGTCTGTATTTGATAGTCACCCATGAAATGCACATGAATTTTCATCTACTTCTGAATATGTATTTGCATCCTTTCTATATGAGATTAATTAGTGAACACATGAAAAAGTGTTAACAAACCCAAATAAAAGCAAAGGGATTTTAAGACAGTCTAAATATCCCTTTACGTATCAGTTACTCAACTTCCACTTTCTTGGCTCTTAAGCTGTAATCATTTGACAAATTCTTCAGTCAAAATAGAGTTTTCCCAGCAGACAGGATCTGAATTCCAAACAAAAAACTAGAGAGAGAGAGACAGAGCTAACAATATACATGCCTAAGGCTTTCTTAATAGGAATGCAGATTGGAAGGACTTCCTTGATCCTAGTCCCCTGCTGTTGGGGGCACCCTCATCATTGATCATATAATACCTTTCAGACACTGATCAAGTTCCATCTTGAAACAAATTAGGATGTTATTCCTAGAGGAAGGCCATTCCATAACCTCATTTCTTTAATGGTTAGAAAACCTCTCATTATACTTCATTAATAAAAAAAAGGTTTTTTTCCCCCATTTTAAGCTGATTAATTGTTAGCTAAAGCTGAGGGGGACGGGGAGTAGCAGAAGTTTATCCAGGTTCAAGAATTTCATGTCCTGTTATAAACAGGTAAATTAGGGTAGGGAAACTAAACTTGTTTAGTTTTAAAAAATCTCCTTCAATTTATCCCATTTTTTAAATTATATCTTTCTGAGATGTTCAGATTTTAATCTCTGGATAGGCCTGTAACTATAAGAGCTGAGGTTCTGCAGAAAAAGTTTGTTCTTGTATGACTTTTAGCAATAATGGAAGTCATACAACTTTTTTTTTTATATACAAGACTGTAATTCAAGGTCTTGATCCAACAAATACTCACACGTTGGTCCATTGCAGGATCAGGGCACAGTTTGGCAAATGTAAGAGGTTCAGAGATGTGACCATCTTATCAGAGATGTGAACATTTCATTAGATGAATGAAAGTCTAATTAAGCAATTTTTGAAACAAGAACATTATTACCTGTATATTAATTATGATGTAAAACAGCTTACATTTTAAGAAGCAGGAGTTAATTCTAAAGCAACAGGTGTTAATTCAAATGATTTAACTGAAGAAGATTGAATGTTTTAGAAGTTCTGCCATTTTTAGTTTATTGAAGTGCTAGCATAATAAAAACCATATGCTCCCTGTCCAGGGCATTTCCTTCTACTTTTACTCACAGTTTAATTTATTACCTAAACAAGCTACTAACTCAGATTTGAAAGTTGTAAGAGTTTTTTTTTTCTAGCAAAATATATCCTTTAAATACTTTCATACCTTGTAAAAAGCATTGGACATTTGTGGAAAATTATAATTGCTGAGTTTCTGACTAAATTTACCCAAAGTTTGAGAGCTTTCTATAGATGCTTTTTCCCCATTTTTTTGTTAATTTACATCCATATCCTACCTTATCTATTTATCTCGCTCCTTCATGCATATGTCTGTAGAAGTACAGATATATAAATGTATAATGTGCATATTCAGAATCAAGAGGACTTAGTTCATAATATATCCAGCTCAGCACTGCCATTTAGGCTAGGGACAGACGTTCAAAAAGCCTGTGCCTGAACTGATTCAATCTTTGCAGGTTAGTGTATACTACATTCAACCAGATTTATCTCAAACCAGTTTCAGCCATTTTCAAACTGGTTTATGTGCACTGAACATCTGTTCTGTTACAGGTTTGAACCAGTTTCTGATCACTTAAACCGGTTCATGTGTAATGTCTGTCCCTAGCCTTAGAGACTCAGCCAACTGATAGGTTTCTACAAACTTGCCATTGATGGTGTTGACAAGAGTGGCCATAAAAGTCCCAGCTACTGCTCACTTTCCAGCACCCAGGGTACATAGCAAGGATTCTCAGGGTAAAAAGAGAAGTTAGGTTTATCCTGGGTCTGATTGTCCCCAGGCTTTGACTGGCATCAAAACAGGCCCATGACAATCCTTTATGCGCATAGCTTGAATGGCAGTTAACTCAAATTTGCCATGCGTGTCCCAGAAATGAAAACCTTTGTTTTGAAATGAAAACTTCATAATTTTACAAGAGAGAACCAAAATCTACCACCTGGAAATTTGAAAGCTGACACCTTGCTCTTGCCTTTTGTTCGAGCTAACTTTTGCATTTTCACAGAGCTCAGAGGTGCCTCAACCCAAAAGACATTCCTTGCCCAGGAGGACGTTCCAGCTCCCCATTCTCCTGTGAAATCTGAATCATCATAACCAGAAAGAAACATATTTCTACATCCTGCTTGTCACCAGACAGTTCTGAGGTAAAATGAAATGAATTCAAGATGAAATATGAATTTTAATTTCCACCTACAAGGAATTTTACAATCCTTACAGTCTCTAATGCCTGAAGAACGGTGAGTGCGCCTGAAAGCTTGCAAATAAATAACTTTTTTGCAAATATCTAGCTGGTCGAATAAAAGATATAACCTTTGCTACGAGTTCTGATTCCAGAAAAAACTATTATCTTGGATACTTCACAGGTACTTAAAGTGGGACAATGGGCTTGTAGGTCTGTAGGATCCCAGGATAAAATGCCTTTCCTGGGAGAAGTCCAAGGTCAGCTTTTTACCCTTAGTAATTCTAGTGAATAGATTTTGGGAATGCAGTTCTTCAGACCATAACAGACCTCCTCAGGTTCCCACCCAAATCTATTATGCATCATCCAACAGTGCATAATAAATTGAGTCTAAACATGAATGAGTCCACCTAAATGAAGGAGCAATCTGATTGGAGACCCAGGTTGTGATTGTCAAACCTTATGGGGGGCTCTCGTCTCTTTTGGGGGGCTCCCCCTCTCCCCCCAAGCTCTCCCTTAATTCGCATCCTGGTTATACCATAGCAGCTGAATATACTGCTTCATCTTTACCAGCAGCATCTGAAACAGACTGCCAGAGTTATTTGCATTTTTGTTAGAACCTTGTTTTAAAAAAAAGAAAGAAATATGAACTGGACTTCCTCAAGTTCAATTGTTACTTGATTTATTTCTTCCCAGTGATTCTTTCCTTTTTCTCAGAAGTGAAAGCACTGAGGGTAAGAAAACATTTATTTCTCAACAGAAGCTATATTTAGAGTTTGCTGCAGTTACAGAAATTAAATAGAAGCACTGATTTGCAAATGTTTTCTTTATCAGGTTACCATCTTGCCTCTGGATATGTGCTTAATTGGATAAAAGACCTAATAAATGTTCAGTATTATTATTTTATCATTGAAGGTAAAAGATGCAATAACAGCTAAGTATTATAGCAGTATTATAGAAATTGTAGAGAAGTAGGGCTAGAAGGGATCTCCATAGGCCATCTAGTCCAGCTTCCTACCTGAGACAGGATCATCCCTATCCAAACCATTCTATACAAAGCCATAATTTAACCTCTTAGTAAAACTACTGTCAACCCTGACACAACACCAGACATTACACTCCAACCTGCCACACATAAAGCAGGGGGCCCATGGCAGCCAACGTCCTGCTTCTGTAAAAGGTTGTTAATATATGTTCAAGAGATTCCAGGTAGAGGGCAATGTCCCAACAACAGAGACAGGCAAAAACTCCCACAGTCAATAACCATCTGACCATGGGGTAAAATTCCTTTCTTACCCCAAATATAGCGATCAGTTTGACCCTGAGCAGAGAAGCAAGAACCTCTAGCCAGGAACCTCCAGTTTTAAGTCCCAGCAGGAGAACTGGCACACCCCAGTCAAAGGCCCCAGCCTTGGCTGCAGCCAACACCCAAAGCCTCTGAGGAAGGCTTAAAAAAACACAAGCCCAATACATGCAGGGGGGAAAAAACCCCTGACACATGTAGAAAAAAACCCCTTTGACAGAAAAGAAACCCTGACACAAATACAGTATTATTGTGTTTCACTAGGTCAGAAGGGTCCAACATAGACAGGGTTCAGTCAGTGCTGACAAGAGGAATGATGGCCCAGGGGTAAAGGCATTCACTTTATACTTGAAAGACATAAGTTTCAGTCCTTATTCTGCTACTAAAAACCTGTGTGACCCTGAATAACTCTCTAACTCTTGCTCTCTGTGGGGCCCATGGAGGTGTGCTTGTCATGGGCTCTACCTGAGTACTTATATTTTGCAATTCCTCTAAAAACATCAGCATCATGCTGGTCCAGTGGATATGGCAAGAATGAATGACAAATAAAACATGACTAAAATAAAATAGTCAAAATATTCTCAGTCAACTAAAAAGAACAGTTTTCACAGCAGTGTTTAAACCACACAATAACAACTCTATGCTGTACAGAAGAGTTTGGTGCCTACACAACAGAAGTACCTCTAAACCTTCTGCTTTACTCCCAGAGCTAGAAACAGCCATTAAATAACAATGAGCTGGAAGAGCATTCTGGGTATTGGCATGCAACTGAGCATACCAAGATCCCAACTTTGCTTAAAAATTCCCATGTCTGGAAAAAGTAGACATTTATCAAACAATTTGGCCTCAGGCAACCTTAACAGATGTGTCATTTTTTGTTTTGTTTTGATTCTTGCTGCAATTCAGGTCACAGTTAAAAATTAAGAAACAGTTGCTGTGTTTATCATGGAATCTCTAATATGGTGTGTACACTACATGAGAATGAGGCATACTTAACAGCCCCTGCTAGAAAGATGGGCATTAATTGGTAATAAACTACTGCATGTTTGATATTACTTTAAGGGCAAGCAGATGATTTCTAATAAATATGATTTCTTCCTATTACTGCTGCTTATTGTTCATTTTTTAATTTAAATATGCTAGAAAACATTTTATTAATAGTCCTGTTTTTATTGGAACAAAAATATCTACCAGAAAAACGTGGTGATGGATAATATTTTAAAACAGAAGGAAGGGGGGATATAGGAAAGAAATGACAGCTGGCTTGTCTCACAAGAGTTCCACGGTCCTCATCAACTGGATTTTCCTCTAGTTGTGAGATGGGTGAGACAATCTGGATTTCCTTGTGGTTGTCCCACATCCCAAAGCCATGTTTATCCTGTTTCCTTCCTGTGTACCAAGAACTCCAAACTGTGGAATAGCAATATCAGCATTTACGTGAGTCAGTCACACAATCCCAGGTACAGGAGACAGTTGTCTGATTACATCTAGGGAGCAGAAAGGGATAGATTAGCAGAATACGCATAGGAAAATCTCAGTCCAAAGCTCCTTTTGCACACAGTTTCCATAGACTGCAACACAGCTGAAGTTGCAGTCCTAACAAAATGCAGGGCTTTGCTATAAGAACGTAGAAAAAATATTGGCGACTGTACTCACACCATTGCAGAAACCCACAGCTGAACGTAAGAAGGACCAGGGTGTAATAGTGTCTGACCCTTGGAACCAAGGGCCGTTATTCTTTTTTCTGTGTTTTGCAACAGCTGAGAATATATGCATCAGCTTTACCAAAAGGAGTGATGACAGGCCTTTAGGAGGTTCAGTTTCCTTTATGGGAGGACAGAGAAGCTTAAAGGAGTTGTGACCTTACTGCACATTGTTCCTGTACTGCCAAAGAATCAGAATCAGTGTACAGATGTACAGTGCTAAAAACCAGATTTTCCATTTCATGTGGGCACAGTAAAATGCAATACAAATAATACTATATATCCTTATTCACATTAATCATGGGGGTTAGTGGGGGTCATTGTAATGTGAAGGTTTCTCAGAACAGATGTGTTTTTCAGAAACCTCTTGAGGCATTACGCCTGCCGTGTTAATGGGAAGACTGTTCAAGTAATATTGTAATAAGAGGGTGATAATAAAGAAATTACAAATTCAGGAGTGGGTGAAAGAATAAAAGGAATCTGTCAGTTCAGCGATTTGGGAGGACTGGAGTATGATAAAATAATAACTGATAATAATATTACCTTATATAGAGCTTCTCATCAGCACCTCTCAAAGCACTGTACAGGTGAGGTTGGTATCATTATTCCCACTTTACATTTAGGAAACAGAAACACAAGGGGCACATTTATGTGTGATGCTACGTCGCCATAGCAATGCACCACAGCGACATGTCATTAACAGGCAAAAACCGTTACACTGCAGCTACGTCGCCATAGCAATATACTTCCTCATTATAGCATGCTGCTACGGCGACATAGCATCTAAAAATAACTGTGCACCTCTGGCACAGCATGGTACAGGGTGTTACTGTGCCGTCATTTAGTACTTCCTTTTGGACGTACTAAATGACAGCACAGTAACAACAATGCCGAAGGAGCACGTGTAAATGCACCCAAGGAGAGTCTGTGACTTGTCCAAGGTCAACCTACAGACTAGTAACAGATCCAGGAACAGACCCCTCATCTCCACAGCCCTAAACCAGTGCTCAGTCCAGGAATGGGTATAGGAGCAAAAAACATGGACTGTATAGACAAATGAGAGTGTCTTGAAGGTGATATGCCCATATGGTAGGTAGAACAAGAATCATGAAAGCCAACGCAGAGAGTCCAGAAAGGATGAGAGACCCAGTGGAGTAAGATGAGAAGAAGGTGATCTTTGCATCATTCTGAGTGGTTCAGAGCAGGACTCCGAGAGTAGGAAGGGGCAACAACCAAGGCAGGATCTGAAAAAATTTAGACTAAAATATTGGCAAACAGCAACAAGAGTGAAGGAGATGTAGGGCTGGACTGAGGACAAAAGGTCATGAGTGGAAAACTATATTTGTGATTCATATAAATTTGAGGAGGGGATAAAAGAAGTGAATACAAAGCTATCTTCGTGGGAGAGAGGAGACAGAACTGAGCCTTCAGGAACACCAGCAGAGGTGAATGGAGGAGGACGTGTAGGCTTCAAAGGAGACACTGAAGAAGGGTAGAACCAAAGAGCAGCAATAATAAGCAGGTGGTCAGCATCAACAGTACTGAAAACACCACGGCGGTCTCTGATGATGAACGCAGACTACAGACTCCTAGACATGAGTAGGAGGAGGCTATCTCATACCTTAAAACCACCTTCTGCAGTGTGGTGGGTAAAAGGTCAAAGGGACCAGAGGGGCAGAAGGTCACAGAAGAACTGGAGGGCAGAACATGCAGGTGCAGTAGAGCCCTGGCTTGAGCAGTTTAGAAGTGGAGGAAGGGGGAAATGGAGACAAGAAGCCATTTGAGGGTATGGCTTCATTTACATAACGAAGACGGAAAGTCCTTTAGGAGGTGGGAGCACATTTACATGCCGCTTACTCTGCGTTTTCTCTGAGCATGCTGGACTCTTTATTCTTTCCTTTCGCCATAAATTTCGTTTCTGCTGACAGCAGAAGTAACTGCTTTTACGGCAAATAAAATTTACTGCTTTAAAAGGTTTAACTCCATTTTCCTGTATGTGCACTTGCAGGATAAGGTCAAAAGGACAGCAAAATTCCTGGTGTTTGTAAAAAAGACTTCTTTCATTATTTTCTTCTGCCAAAGCAGACAGAAAGAATGAACATGTGCTACTGGGGAAAGGTAAAGGAGAGTTTGAGCTCTTTCTGAGGGAATAAGGATCTCTTTTATTTCATGTTTTTCATTCATTGCTATTAAACTCTCCTGGTATTTTTCAGGTAATAAAGTGTATACGTGGAAATCGAGGCATATTGAGAAGGGCGAAGGGGAAGTTGTTTTTGTTTTGCACATCAAAGAGTTTTATTGCTCTGTTTTAAACCAAGCAAATCTGCTTAGGAAGGTGAGTTCAGCTGCTTTTGCTCTCAAAGACAGCCAAGAGCTGGTCCGAAGGCACACATAATGTCACGGCATTTCCCATAAGGGGCAGAGTTCACTTCTGCTGCTTTCATTCATTATCTGCAGCTGTTGGGAAGAGAACGTAGCGCTGAACACAGCGCGAAACCAAAGCACAAACATGATTCCAGCATGAAGCTGCTCGCTTTTTGACCAATAAGAAGGTTGTACTTATGGCAACCCCAGGCTGCCTGGACAAAAACAAACAGGAAGGTACTGCAAAATGTTTCCAAGCGCTATGTACTGATAATTACTCTGTATTACTTTTTGAGTAAACCTAACTATTGCGGGTGTCTCACAGATCCAATGAAATTCTCTACCCTAAGAAAAATATATATTCTAATATAGTGAACATTTTTCTGTGTTTGTTTAAAATCAAGGAAATGACACCACTAATGTACATGAAGCAGTTTACTTTAGGGGTCTGCAGAACAGAACAAAGGCAGGAACTTCCCTGAGGTTTAATCCCAGGGCTGTTCTGCACTGCAGAGGATCTTACTTTATAGTTACACAAGTAAAGGCTGTAGTATAAAGCTTTTGTCTGCAAAACAAGTCCTCTTGATGGCTGTATTGTTAAACCAACTCTCCCTACAACATAAGCTGTAATAGTAAATGGGTCCTTTAACCAATAGGTTGCAACTATACAGGGAGGTTTGGCAGTGTGGTTGTGGCAGTTAGCAATGTGGGGGGGTTTTCATGATCCACAGTGGCATAGTGTACCAGCAAAACTTTGTAGTGTAGACCTTGCAATGGTTAGTCTTCTGTAAAATGGGGCTAGTATTTTTTTGTGAAATTATACATTACACTTAGACCGTGCTAACGGCACTTAAAACGTGAAGCTTGCTAGAGCTTCTTAACTCATGCTAAATGCTTTCTGAGCATGTCAGAGTTATGCCACTTCAGACTAGGGTTAACGCTGGGCTGTACCACCTAACTCATGTTTGGGTAACTTCACTTTATCTGTGGAGATAAAAGCAGCAATTTGCAGTTCTCCAGCATCCCAGGATGCACTGCTTCTAACCCCCACTCTCCCTGACCCAGACCAGGGATAGAGCCTCAGCCTAGGTGTCCAGACTCCAAGTCATGCCCCTGCTCGACAGCTCTTTAGTGGCAAGTCTAAACTGTACAGGCAAGAAACAGTATTAACCCTTGTGTGACAGCTCACAGCATGTCCTACCTTTAACACTGCTTCCACAGATTTAGTATGGCCTAAGCATAATGCATAACTTGACCCACTGTCACATAATAAGCATAGATTAAACGTGATTTTGAACTATGTAAACACCAGGCATTGTTTTCAGTGCCAGCCTGTGTAGCTTTCGGTAGTGTGAAAAGGCCTCTGTGCTAAAATGAAGAGGGATCTGTATACTCCTCTGAGACAACAGTATTTGCATGATCATAAGAAGGAGGAATCTATAACATAGACGTGGGGGGTGGGCACCCTGAGAGATCTGAGAGCGGTCAAGGTACAACCAGCCCTAGAACTGCAGCCGCGGTAATTAACAGTGCCGTGTATTGTCCTATTGCCACTTACAGACCTGTGGGAAGCTCCACAAGCTGGATCTGGAGCACAAAACTACATCATCTGGCCTGCAGGGCTGCCCATGGGATGAGAAATTTGGGGTGAGAGGAGCAGCAGCTGCCACAGTTCTGGAAACTACAGCAATTAATGTTGCCACCACCAAATTAGAATCCAAAAGGTCTTGAAATAGTGGAAGCCTGGTTCAAGAAGTAGCTGAGTAAAGACAAATACAAAGTATTGCGTTTAGGAAGGAAAAATGAAATGCAAATGTACAAAATGGGGAATAAGTAGATTTAAGGATAATATAGGTATAGCACCAACACTCAATGTATATTTTGTCTCCATTTTCTATAGAGACCATGTTGACTATGGAGGTAAATGCAGATGGATAATGGGGATGAGGGGAATGGGTGGAAGCAGAAGGAGTTGAATGTACTCACAATGGGGGGACTGGATAATCCCCATTCCAGAATTCTGGAAGTACTGAGCTATGAAACTGCAGGTCTAGTAACAAGAGCTGTTAATTAATCATTTGGGTGGTACCAATTGATTGAGCAAATGTCTCTATACTCAAGTTGGATAAAAAAGTATTTTGGGCAACTGCAGGCTTGTAAATGTGATCTCAGTAGTATGTAAGGCTTTAGAACAGAGTTTAAAAGAGAAGATAATTAGAGAGATGGAGGTAAAAGGTAGGTCAAGCCAGACTGACCAGATAGCATTTTTAATAAGACAGTGCTTCTCTAATGTGGTAGGAAATGTCATAGTTCTCATCTATCTGGACTTCTGCAAAGCATTGAAGACAGTACTACATGGGAGACTGCTAGTTAAGTTGGAGAAGATGGGGAGGTGGCAGGGAAATGACTAAAGGGGAGATAGCAAGAAGCAATATTGAAAAAGGAAGTATCAGGCTTCAGTTCTTACTACTCGTGGATCTCCTCAAAGATTACTCTTGGGATCAGTCTTGTTTAATATTTTCATTAATGACCTTGATACAAATACTAAGAATGTGCTGACAAAATTCGCTAATGACACAAAGTTGTAAGGCAATGTCAAGACAGAGGAGAATTGGGATATCTCATAGGAAGAATTGGGTGATCTTTAGGACTGAAGAAATAGAAAGGAGATGATATTCAATAGTACAGGATGCAAGGCAATGCACCTGGGCACTATTAATACAAAATTTCACTTTAGGCTGGGAGTTAATCAACTGGGATTGACTGAGGCTGAGAAGTGTGTGTACTAACACAATACAAGATGACTATGAGCTGACAACATGATGTGGTTGTGAATATGGCAAATGCAATCCTAGGATGGACTGAACGAAGCAGAGCAAGGGAAATATTTGTGTCATTTCAGTCTCGTTGTTGAGACTACACACAGTTTTGGTCATCTGTGTTCAAGAAAGGTGAACTGAAACTGGAACAAGTGCAAAGAAAGGTTACTACAATGGTTGGGGGAATGGAGGGCTTAGTTCACAGAGACTAGAATGATAGCAAAGTAGGGCTGGAAGGGACCTCTGGAGGTCATCTGGTCTAAGGGTGGGAAATTATTTTGGCTGGAGAGCCACTTAACAAGTTTTGGTGAGCCGTCAAGGGCCACATGGGTAGCCCCGCCCCTTGACAGTTGCACTGCCCCTTGTTCGCCATCTGGGGACCGGAAGTTCCGCCCTTAACCCCTGACCTTTGCCACTGGAAGTCCCTCTCCCCCCCCCCCCCCCCCCAATACTTCTTTTGTGGGGGAGGTTTGCCATCTTGGAACCAGAAAAAAAACCAAATCATGCACTAAAAGTCAAACATCTGCTTTATTTTTATTTAAAAATATGTTTGTATGGTGGAGTATAGGGGTGGGGGTGTGTGTATGGTGGGGTGTGTGGGTGTGTTTGTATGGCAGGGTATGGGCAGTGTGTGTGTATGATGGGGTGTAGGGAGGCGTGGCGGGGGTTGTGAGCGGGTGTGGCTGTGTGTAGGGGGCCAATAGGGTATGTTCGGGTGTGTATATGTGGGGGGTTGTGGGGACATGTTTGGGTGTAAGGGGTTTGTGGGCTGTGAGGGAGAAGCGTGGGGACCTCCCACACACTCCCCCATGGCACACAGCCCTGGCCAGCAGCAGCAGCAGCAGCAGGCAGGGGTGCTTGAAACGCTCTGTGCCTGGAGTAGGCACTGCCACTGGTGGTGCGTGGCTCCGGCCAGGGCAGCACATGGTGGCAAGGGGCGCAGCCAGGCCGTCCCACCTCTATCATGCGGAGCTTCCCTTGGTGCACATGCTGTTCCCGCACTCGTGCCACTGGGGAAGGCCCCATGCGATGGAGCCAGCTGCCTTCCCCGCGGAAGGGCTGGGTGGGGTACAATTAGTTGTTGAGCATCTGCAGGCTGGATGAAATTGCCTGGAGGGCCGGATCCAGCCTGTGGCTGTATTGTGCCTGCCTCTAATCTAGTTTAACCTCCTATCTGAGGAAGGATCATACCTAACCAAACCATCCCGTACAAATCCCTGTCTAACCTGCTCCTAAAACTATACAATTAACCCTTTCACATAGCTACAAAGCCTAGGTTACACCCTAACCTGCCCCAGGTAAAGCAGGGGGATGATGGTGGTCAGGGTCCTGCTGTCGTAAGGGTTGTTAAAATCTGTTTAAGAGATCCCACCAGGAGAGCTTGGCCTGCTTCTAGAAAAATGAAGATTGAGACAGGATATTTTATTTTATAACAACAAAAACTAGCTAGTATTTTATTTTAACATTTCATCTGTTCTGATGACTCATCTTGTTTTTCTTGTAAGCTACCTTGGGCTTCTTTCTAAATTATATACAAGTATGACTACTGTCTATAAACACTTTGGGTGGGTAAACAGAAGGAAAGGGAAATAATTTAATTTAAACAACAAAGAAAGGAGAAGTAAATGGGTATAAACTAATCATGGTTTATATGCTGGAGAGAAATTTATGCTGGAGATTATAAGAACTTTCACATTACATTTGGAGTAAGAGTGACAAAAAACAAATGGCTCTTAAAATGGAGCCTGATCAATGTATGACAGAAATTATAGATCATTTACCTATTATCTCTATCATCAGGTAAATGATAGCCATCATTTACCTGAATACAGGTAGGTAATATCTCTTTAGGAAAATTTTTCTTTTGAGCAAAAGGTAATTTTGTACTACCTACTAGAATATTTAACATCTCCATAACCCACATCTTATTGTTCTCCATGGTTCTCACAAGGATAGATTTGGCATCCTTTGTGTCCACAGTAACATTGTTTGGCATGTCAAAGTACCTCAGTGTCTCATCTCTGTATCTATCTTGCCCAGTCGTGTAATTGTAGGCTTTTCTAAGGTTAGTTATATGTCATTTAACTAATGATAGCAGCTGTAGCAGTAGCTGATGATAAGCTATCAGCTTTTTACTTTTTAGTATCAACTGAAAATTGGGTCTTACAGCATGATTATGGCCTAATTATGAGGGGCCCGACTATAGGAGAACTCTGCATGTAAGATGAGTATGATTTTTATACTTTTTTGGAAGAAGAAACATCAATTTATAATGAGAACAACATGGTAAATGACTGTGCAGGTGAACAAGCAAGTCTTTTTTCTTTTCTTCCAAGGAGGGGAGTCTACACATGTGCTCCTCTTTATAGGCTATCAATCATGAAAATCCCTCTATTAGCCGGGGAGGGGTTAGATATAGCTCCCTCAGGAGTCCTTCTACCCTACTCCTAGACCTAATGATGAAGTCCTGTGAGCCATCTTAGGGCTCCCTACAACTAGGTAAGGGGAAAATCCTTTCCTTTACAAGCATAGCTACAGACTCATGCAATAATTTTCAACTTTAGCATTATTTTTGAGTCATAAATCAAATATTTTCTTATGAAAAGAACAAATAAAAAGAAAAAAAACACTCTTTTACATAACTAGCTGAGAGCACTTGGACAGGATTCATTGAGAAAACTGGTATGTGCATTTCTGATGTATGTATGTTTGCTTCAGCTTTCTCAATTCTTTTCTTTGCAACAACACTTTTGGAATGCTTCCAGGAAGCTTTGTAAATAGCCAGTTCATAAAATGATCACCAGAACATTTGAGTCATGGCTAAAGAATAATCCAAGAACATGCAATGCAAATAAAATAAATTTCATTGAAATGTCTGGAACAATAACGTGATTACAATGAAAAATGAGGTCAAGGGAACCAAAAACCTACCATACCACATTCACTATCACTGTTTAATCTGATGTTTTTCACGAACAACTCTGAATGGGATGCACATCACAGAGATTAAATTCTTTATCTTGATGTCTGGAGTCTGTGTCTAATCCTATGGAGTGTTATAGAGAGAGAGAGAGAATTTGGAAAAAATTAATTGTGCTCAGAGAAGGTACCAAATTGGGAAATTGACTGGATTCTGAACGAGCTGTGATGACTCAAGGGGATTCTGCTGTCAGTCCTGGAGTGCATACCCAACCAGTTTATCATATGGGAAGCTAGTGAGGGTTAGAGGACCTCTTCTATATTCCACCTACAAGGCTGATATAATTTAAATCAAACATGAAAAAGCTCAAACATTTTTCTAATTACAGAAAAGCCTGTTCCAGGCTCATGCAAGCGGGTGGCCTATGCATAAATGTGTTTTTTAAAGTGCTAATATGTGTTTATTAAAATATTTCTCTCTTCTCTATTTCTCCTCTTCACCCTTCCCTTGCTCCAGTCTGTCTGGTGTTTGTTTCATATTCTTATTTCATTTTTCACTGGATTTTTTTTTTTTGGCTTCTGTTTCTAGTCTCTCCCAAGGAGGCTGTGACCTGAATAACAATATAATTCCAGTCAATCTTTCCAACCACATTTTTAGGTCAGTTTGAAATTAGGCAAAACAAACTAGACACTCAGCTGGTGATAATCATTGTGGCTCCATTCAAAGCAATAGTTATAATAATTTACAACAATTGAGGGTCTGGCCCAATTAATTCACCTGTTCACAGTTAAACTGAGATGAGAAAAATAATCACTCATATAGGAGTTTGATATTTTTGGTCATTTATACTCAGAAATAGCATCCTCTGTATCCAAGTGTCACAGTATGGCAACTCATGTTGCTAGTTTTGTAATGCAGAAAAAGTTGTGTGTCTTTGCTGCCATCTTCTGGCAAAATGTTTTTTGTTATGTGTCTGCCAATATTAACCTAAAGCTATCTTTTCTCCATTTTTACTGATATTTGCAAAGATTATCTTTTCAGTCCTTATCAATATATATTTTTCTGTCTTTTAAATTATGACTTTCTGGGTTTTTTTGTCTTTGGCATTAATTGTCTTCTTTGTCTGAAAAAAACTATTTTAAGGGATATTAAATTAAAAAAACCCATAATATTACAGGCAAATAGGGCTGAAGGGGTCTGCATGTGGTTGGTTGTCTAGACCAGGCCAATGCTCAAAGCAGGATCATCCCTGACTAAACCATCTCAGCCAAGTATCTGTTTAACATGCTTTTGAAAGTTTTCAGGAATAGAGAGCCCACAACTTATCTAGGTAGCCTGCTCCAATGCTTAACCATTCCCATAGTCAGAAAGTTCTAACTTCCAACCTACATTTCCCCTGCTACAGCTGGAGTCCATTGCTCCTAGTCCTGTCCCCTACAGCCACAGTAAAAAGCCCATCTCCATCATCTCTGTAATTGGCCTCCAGATATTTGAAAACTTATCAAATCTTCCCTCAGTTTTCTCTTCTCTAGACTAAATAACTTATGAGGAAAGTTATTTCCTCACAAGTCCTGCTTCCCAGACCTCTAATAGCTTTTGTTACTTAGGCTCTTTCTAATTTCCCTACGTCCTTCTTGAAATGTGGGGCCCAAAACTGGACACAGTACTCCAGGTGAGGTCTCACCAGTGCTAAAAGGAATAGAAAAATCACTTCCTTTGATTGGCAAATGTCACTCCTGTTATTACAATACAATATGCTGTTGGCATGTTTTTGTACCAAGAGCACACTTTTGGCTCATATTCAGTTTATGATCCACTGTAACCCCAAGGTCCTTCTGAACAATACTGAAGCCTACCCAGTCATTTCCCAGTCTGGATTTATGCATGCAGTTTTTATGTCCCAAGAACAGGACTTTGTATTTGTTTTTGTTGAATCTCATCTGGTTGATTGTGGACCTTTTTTCCAGTCTACCCAGGTCACTCTGGTCCTAGATCTACCCTGCAGAACGTGTGCAACTCTACCCAACTTGGGGTCATCCACAAATTTGCTAAGTGTACAGTCAAGGACCTTTGGCTTCTTTGGTCTTCCTCTTTCTTTTGGCATACTTGTAGAATCCCTTTTTGCTGTCTTTTATATCCCTTGCCAGCTGCATCTCAAATCATGCCTTGGCCTTCCTAATTTTCTCCCAGCATGCCCATGCAATTCTCTTAATCTACCCTAGTACTATGACCAAGTTTCCACTTTCTGTAGGATTCCTTTTTGAGTTTCAACACATTTGAACAGATTGCTGTTCAGCCAGGCTGGTCTCCTATTGCATTTTCCTTCTTCTGTCACATCAAGATAGTTTGCTGCCTTAATATGGCCTCCTTAAAGTAGAGACAGCTGTCCTGGATTCCTTCTTCCCTCAGACTTGCTTTCCAGGGGATTTTACCTGCCAGGTCCCTGAGTTTCTTGAAGTCTGCTTGTCTGAAGTCTGGTGTCTTTATTCTGCTGCTCTTCTTCCTTCCTTCCTTTAGGATCTTGAACTCTATTATTTTGTGGTCCCTGTCACCCCAGTTACCCTCCATCTTCATGCTCTCAATTCCTCCGTTTGTGAGCAGCAAGTTGAGATGAGCTTTCCCCCTAGTTGGCCTCCCTAGCATCTATGTCAAAAAGTTATTCCCAACACACTCCAAGAATTTGCTGGACTGTTTGTGCACTGCTGTGTTTCCTCCCAGCAGATGTCCTAATAATTGAAGTCCCCCATGAGAACCAGGTCCTGCAATTTGGAAACTTCAGTCAGTTGTTTAAAAAAGCCCTCATCCACCTCTTCCTCCTGGTTTGGAGGCCTATAGCAGATGCCCAGAGTAAAACAATGATTTTAAAACAAAAGTCCTTTGTTAAAACATTCATTGAATGTTTTAAAGGATTGTTGTTGTTGGTTTGTTTTTTTTTTACCATTTATCACATTTATTTTTAGCTGTTTCATTGTGGACAATGAAAACAGTAGTTAGTCAATACTTATTAAAACCATTGTGGTTGAAGGAGACTATTTAAATTCAAATCAGCGCCTCCCTCCATTTTTAATGTTAAAGTGAATAAAAATATTTCTATTAATCTAAAATTTCTAAATTTGAAGCTAACCTACATGTTCTACTAACTGCCTTTTCTTGTGAAAAGATTAAATGACATCAGTAAACTTTGCTAGTATCAGATCTTTTGTCTAACTTTTAGCATTTGAATAGGGTTGTATCAGATGCACTCTATTGCTTATTGGCATAAAATGTAACATATTTACATAAATCCAACATGAGTCCCCCCTCCTCCCCTTAATATGGAGAATTGGTGGTGGGGAGGGGGATCAGCAGGAGCAAGTTTTGGGCGATCTGCTTTATTCCCTCACCGCCTCCCCTATTTCCTGCCCTCTAGTGCCTTTCTCCTACCATCTGGGCCCTGCCGCTGCTTCGCCTGCTGCGGCTGTGGGGGAAATGCATTTAAGACAACCTAACCCTTTGAGAGAATATGCTATACAAGGGAAATTAGGAAATATATATAAATTTTCCACGTATAAAATCTAATTATTGGGCGGGGAGGTGTCTTAAATTCAGCGCTAGCTTGGATCTGGGTCAATACAGCATTATCTGAAACAGTATCTAGAGCTTCAAATTATCACTGCAGAGGGGCAGAGAGCAACCTGAGTTGTGAGGATCCCCGGTGCCGCGCAGGACTGGCCTAACAGCCCTGCGTTTTGGTTCCCTGATGGGCTGCGTTCCGGGTGTTTCACTTGGCGCCTCTCTGGCTGCTCTGCTCAGTGACAGGCCTGCGCCCCTGCGCCTCTCCCTGCAGCACCTCGCCATGCCATGCGCTGCACTTCTGGACTCGGTTACCACACCCGTCTACCAGGCACGACCAGAGCAGGCGTCTTCGGAAAGCCTGCGACCGCTATAAAAGGATGCGAGACATCAACTTGTTCCCAGCAAAGTGCTATTTATGTTTCTAGCAGTAAAACTATCACCTACAGAGAGGAGACATGGTGCCAGAGGAGAAAGCTCCTGTGCAGGCACCGCCTGAACCACAGCACAGCCTTCCCCCCGCCAGCCGCGACAGCCCCGCCTTGTCTCGGGCTGTGAACACGCGGAGCTTTCCCCCGTTTCAGCAGGGGAAGGGAGCTCCCACGTGGGCTGGGGCGCCCCAGGGGCCGGGCACAGCGCACCGAGGCGGTCGCGCTCCTATCTCTCGCGCGTGCGTGTGTGCACGTGTGTACGCGCGCAGCGGGCGGGAGCGCGCCGC